>NC_056732.1:1754089388-1754106933 GCF_019279795.1 Protopterus annectens | reverse complement strand
CCCTAGTGTTAGGCTCATACCTGCCTCGGTCAATTAATTTGAGAGCTCTATCATGTCTAAATTCATATAGTCTGGGGATATACATTCCAAATCACTGATACCCACATGAACCATGACAGAGTCATATTGGTACTTGTTGTTTAAGGCCATCACTGCATGCGTGATCTGATGGATCCTGGCACCAGACATGCAATTAACCATCACTCTTTCCTTGCTCAGCCTAGTAAGAGGTACATTTGTATGTCTTACAAAGGATTCATCTACAACTATAAATTATAATATTTATTGGGCAAGTGCCTGCCGAATGGGCTCAGTATCCATGACTTTGGACTCCTTGTGCTATGTGAGAGGGTAGGTTTAACTTGCTGAGTGTGCTTTGTGACTGCACTGTGTGTTTTGGAGGTCTTTGAACTCTAGACAAGTTAATATTTAGAGCCTCAGCATATGATGGATTATGTTCATTGTTATGGCCTTGGTGATGTGTGGTGTTTGGTGTATTGCTGATGATTTTGTTGTTCAGGATTAGTGTATGTGATATTTTTACCTCCATGGACATTATATATATTTATATATAAATCTGCCACACACTAAGCTCAAAGAATATGTTTGGTGTACTGCTGATGATTTTGTTGTTCAGGATTAGTGTATGTGATATTTTTACCTCCAAGGACATTATATATATGTATATCAAAATCTCCCACACACTAAGCTCTTTGAATATGTTTGGGGTACTGCTGATGATTTTGTTATTCAGGATTAGTGTATGTGATATTTTTACATCCAAGGACATTATATATATGTATATCTAAATCTCCCACACACTAACCTTTTTGAATATGTTTGGTGTACTGCTGATGATATTGTTGTTCAGGATTAGTGTATGTGATATTTTTACCTCCAAGGACATTATTTATGTGTATATCTAAATCTCCCACACACTAAGCTCTTTGAATATGTCTGGTGCACTGCTGATGACTTTGTTGTTCAGGATTAGTGTGTGTGATATTTTTTGCCTCAAAGGACATTATATATATATATATATATATATATATATATATATATATATATATATATATATATATATATATATATATATATATATATATAAATCTCATGCATACTAAGCTCTTTGAATATGTTTGGTGTACTGCTGGTGATTTTGTTGTTCAGGATTAGTGTGTGTGATATTTTTTGAATCAAAGGACATTATATATATATATGTATATATAAATCTCCCGCATACTAAGCTCTTTGAATATGTTTGGTGTACTGCTGATGATTTTGTTGTTCAGGATTAGTGTATATGATATTTTTTGCCTCAAAGGACATTATATATATGCATATATAATTCTCCCGCACACTAAGCTATTTGAATATGTTTGGTGTACTGCATATAATTTTGTTGTTCAGGATTATTGTGTGTGATATTTTTACCTCCAAGGACATTATATATATATGTATATGTAAATCTGCCACACACTAAGCTCTTTGAATATGTTTGGTGTACTGCTGATGATTTTGTTATTCAGGATTAGTGTATGTGATATTTTTACCTCCAAAGACATTATATATGTGTATATCTAAATCTGGCACACTAAGCTCTTTTAATATGTTTGGGGTACTGCTGATGATTTTGTTGTTCAGGATTAGTGTATGTGATATTTTTACCTCCAAGGACATTATATATATGTATATCTAAATCTCCCACACACTAAGCTCTTTGAAAATATTTGGTGTACTGCTGATGATTTTGTTGTTCAGGATTAGTGTATGGGATATTTTTACCTCCAAGGACATTATATATATATGTATATCTAAATCTCCACACACACTAAGCTCTTTGAATATGTTTGGTGTACTGCTGATGATTTTGTTGTTCAGGATTACTGTAAGTGATATTTTTACCTCCAAGGACATTATATATATGTATACCTAAATCTCCCACACACTAAGCTCTTTGAATATGTTTGGTGTACTGCTGATGATTTTGTTGTTCAGGATTAGTGTATGTGATATTTTTACCTCCACGGACATTAAATATATATATATGGATCTACCTTAGTAGATCGGCATGTAAAATCAGCGAAAACAACTTCACCGATGCCAGAAGATCGACACAACAGCGAAAACGAGTTCACCGACGCCAGAAGATCGACAAGGCAGAAGACCGATGGAGGAAGACACCGACGCTGAGAACACTGCGATGGGGAAAGGATGTGTAAGTATGCGGTAGTGACGGACGTTAGGGTGCGAGTAAGGTAAGTGTGCGATGTTGACGGTGTGTAGGGGTAGGGGTGGGATAAGTGAGTTAGGGTTAGGGCGCGGGTTAGGTAAGGGTGCGAGTAAGGTAAGTGTGCGATGTTGGCGGTCTGTAGGGGTAGGGGTGGGATAAGTGAGTTAGGGTTAGGTCGCAGGTTAGGTAAGCGTGCGAGTAAGGTAAGTGTGCGATGTTGGTGGTCTGTAGGGGTAGGGGTGGGATAAGTGAGTTAGGGATAGGGAGCGGGTTAGGTGAGTGTGCGATAGTGACGGACCTTAGGGTAAGGGTTTGGGTTAGGGTTGTAGATAGTTGTGTATGTATGGGTTAGTGTTGGTTTGTAAGGATTTTGGTGGCTTGTGTTGTGTGTGTGGGTTTTGGATAGGGGATTTGTTTTGTTTGTTGGTATGATGTGTCCGGTGTATGCGGTGTCGTGTTTGTGCACTGTCGAAGTTCTGGCGTCGGTGAAGTAATTTTCGATCTTCTGGCGTCGGTGAAGTCGTTTTTGCTGTTTTAACATGTCGATCTAGTAAGGTAGATTCATATATATATATATATATATATATATATATATATATATATATATATATATATATACATGTATATATAAAAATGCCACACACTAAGCTCTTTGAATATGTTTGGTGTACTGCTGATCATTTTGTTGTTCAGGATTAGTGTATGTGATATTTGTACCTCCAAGGACATTATATATATATGTATATCTAAATCTCCCACACATTAAGCTCTTTGAAAATGTTTGGTGTACTGCTGATGATTTTGTTGTTCAAGATTAGTGTATGTTATATTTTTTTTCTCCAAGGACATTATATATATGTATATATAAGTCTCCCACACACTAAGCTCTTTGAATATGTTTGGTGTACTGCCGACGATTTTGTTGTTCAAGATTCGTGTATGTGATATTTTTACCTCCAAGAACATTATATATATATGTATATATAAATCAACCACACACTAAGCTCTTTGAATGTGTTTGGTGTACTGCTGATGATTTTGTTGTTCAGGATTAGTGTATGTGATATTTTTACCTCCAAGGGCATTATATATATATATTAGTATATCAAAATCTCCCACACACTAAGCTCTTTGAATATGTTTGGTGTACTGCTGATGATTTTGTCATTCTAGATTAGTGTATGTGATATTTTTACCTCCAGGGACATTATATATTTGTATATATACATCTCACACACACAAAGCTCTTTGAATATGTTTGGTGTACTGCTGATGATTTTGTTGTTCAAGATTAGTGTATGTGATATTTTTACTTCCAAGGACATTATATATATGTACATATAAATATCCCACACACTAAGCTCTTTGAATATGTTTGGTGTACTGCTGATGATTTTGTTGTTCACGATTAGTGTATGTGATATTTTTTACCCCCAAGGACATTATATATGTATGTATATATAAATCTCCCACACACAATAAGCTCTTTGAATATGTTTGGTGTACTGCTGATGATTTTGTTGTTCAAGATTCGTGTATGTGATATTTTTACCTCCAAAGACATTATATATATGTATATATAAATCTCCCACACACAAAGCTCTTTGAATATGTTTGTTGTGCTGCTGATGATTTTCTTGTTCAAGATTCGTGTATGTGATATTTTTACCTCCAAGGACATTATATATATGTATATATAAATCTCACACAAACTAAGCTCTTTGAATATGTTTGGTGTACTGCTGATGATTTTGTTGTTCAGGACTAGTGTATGTGATATTTGTTACCTCCAAGGACATTATATATATATATATATATATATATATATATATATATATATATATATATATATATATATATATATATAAATCTCCCACACACTAAACTCTTTGAATTTGTTTTGTGTACTGCTGATGATTTTGTTGTTCAGGATTAGAGTATGTGATATTTTTACCTCCAAGGACATTATATATATATATATATATATATATATATATATATATATATGTGTATATATAAATCTGAAACACACTAAGCTATTTGAATATGTTTGTCGTACTGCTGATGATTTTGTTGTTCAGGATTAGTGTATCTGATATTTTTACCTCCAAGGACATAATATATATATATATGTATATATAAATCTCACACACACTATGCTCTTTTAATATGTTTGGTGTACTGCTGATGATTTTGTTGTTCAGGATTAATGTTTGTGATATTTTTACCTCCAAAGACATAATATATGTATATCTAAATCTGCCACACACTAAGCTCTTTAAATATGTTTGTTGTACTGCTGATGATTTTGTTGTTCAGGATTAGTGTATGTGATATTTTTACCTCCAAGGACATTATATATATATGTATATATAAATCTCACATAAACACTTAGCTATTTGAATATGTTTGGTGTACTGCTGATGATTTTGTTGTTTTGGATTAGTTTATTTGATATTTTTACCTCCAAGGACATTATATAAATGTAAATATAAATCTCCCACACACTAAGCTCTTTGAATATGTTTGGTGTACTGCTGATGATTTTGTTATTGAGGATTAGTGTATGTGATATTTTTACCTCCAAGGACATTATGTATATGTATATCTAAATCTAGCATACACTAAGCTCTTTGAATATGTTTTGTCTACTGCTGATGATTTTGTTGTTCACGATTAGTGTATGTGATATTTTTTACCTCCAAGGACATTATATATATGTATATATAAATCTGCCACACACTAAACTCTTTGAATATGTTTTGTGTACTGCTGATGATTTTGTTGTTCAGGATTAGTGTATGTGATATTTTTTACCTCCAAGGACATTATATATATATGTATATCTAAATCTGCCACATACTAAGCTCTTTGAATATGTTTGTTGTACTGCTGATGATTTTGTTGTTCAAGATTAGTGTATGTGATATTTTTACATCCAATGACATTATATATATGTATATATAAATCTGCCACACACTAAGCTCTTTGAATATGCTTGGTGTACTGCTGATGATTTTGTTGTTCAGGATTAGTGTATGTGATATTTTTACCTCCAAGGACATTATATATATAAGTATATCAAAATCTCCCACACACTAAGCTCTTTGAATATATTTGGTGTACTGCTGATGATTTTGTCATTCAAGATTAGGGTATGTGATATTTTTACCTCCAAGGACATTATATATATGTATATATAAATCTCCCACACACTAAGCTCTTTGAATATGTTTGGTGTACTGCTGATGAATTTGTTGTTCAAGATTAGTCTATGTGATATTTTTACCTCCAAGGACAATATATATATGTATATATAAATCTAACACACACTAAGCTCTTTGAATATGTTTGGTGCACTGCTGATGATTTTGTTGTTCAAGATTAGTGTATGTAATATTTTTACCTCCAAAGACATTATATACATGTACATATAAATATCGCACACACTAAGCTCTTTGAATATGTTTGGTGTACTGCTGATTATTTTGTTGTTCAATATTAGTGTATGTGATATTTTTACCGTCAAGGACATTATATATATACGAATATATAAATCTCACACCCATTAAGCTCTTTGAATATGTTTGTTGTACTGCTGATGATTTTGTTGTTCAGGATTAGTGTATGTGATATTTTTACCTACATAGACGTAATATATGTATATCTAAATGTACCACACACTAAGCTCTTTGAATATGTTGGGTGTACTGCTGATGATTTTGTTGTTCACGATTAGTGTATGTGATATTTTTTACCCCCAAGGACATTATACATATGTGTATATAAATCTCACACACACTAAGCTCTTTGAATGTGTTTGACGTACTGCTGATGATTTTGTTGTTCATTATTAGTGTATGTGATATTTTTACCTCTCAAGAACATTAGATATATGTATATCTAAATCTCCCACACACTAAGCTCTTTGTATATGTTTGGTGTACTGCTGATGATTTTGTTGTTCAAGATTCATGTATGTGATATTTTTACCTCCAAAGACATTATATATATAAGTTTATATAAATCTCACACACACTAAGCTCTTTGAATATGTTTGGTGTACTGCTGATGATTTTGTTGGTCAGGATTAGTGTATGTGATATTTTTACCTCCAAGAACATTATATATATGTATATACAAATCTCCCGCACACTAAGCTTTTTGAATATGTTTGGAGTACTGCTGATGATTTTATTGTTCAGGATTAGTGTATGTGCTATTTTTTTACCTCCAAGGACATTATATATATGTATATCTAAATCTGCGACATACTAACCTTTTTGAATATGTTTGGTGTACTGCTGATGATTTTGTTGTTCAGGATTAGAGTATGTGATATTTTTTACCTCCAAGGACATTATATATATGTATATATAAATCTGCCACACACACTAAACTCTTTGAATATGCTTGGTGTACTGCTGATGATTTTGTTGTTCAGGATTAGTGTATGTGATATTTTTACCTCCAAGGACATTATATATATTAGTATGTCAAAATCTCCCACACACTAAGCTCTTCGAATATGTTTGGTGTACTGCTGATGATTTTGTTGTTCAGGATTAGTGTATGTGATATTTTTACCACCAAGGACATTATATATGTGTATATATAAATCTCCTACACACTAAGCTCTTAAAATATGTTTGGTGTACTGCTGATGATTTTGTCATTCTAGATTAGTGTATGTGATATTTTTACCTCCAGGGACATTATATATATGTATATATACATCTCACACACACTAAGCTCTTTGAATATGTTTGGAATATGTTTGGTGTACTGCTGATGATTTTGTTGTTCAAGATTAGTGTATGTGATATTTTCACCTGGAAAAGGACATTATATATATGTACATATAAATATCCCACACACTAAGCTCTTTGAATATGTTTAGTGTACTGCTGATGATTTTGTTGTTCAATATTAGTGTATGTGATATTTTTACCGCCAAGGACATTATATATAGGTATATATAAATCTCACACACATTAAGCTCTTTGAATATGTTTGGTGTACTGCTGATGATTTTGTTGTTCATTATTAGTGTATGTGATGTTTTTAACTCCAAGGACATTATATATGTATATCTAAACCTGCCACACAATAAGCTATTTGAATATGTTTGGTGTACTGCTGATGATTTTGTTGTTCACGATTAGTGTATGTCATATTTTTTACCCCCAAGGACATTATATATATGTATATATAAATCTCCCACACACAATAATCTATTTGAATATGTTTGGTATACTGTTGCTGATTTTCTTTTTCAAGATTCGTGTATGTGATATTTTTACCTCCAATGACATTATATATATGTATATATAAATCTCACACACACTAAGCTCTTTGAATATGTTTTGTGTACTGCTGATGATTTTGTTGTTCAGGATTAGTGTATGTGATATTTGTTACCTCCAAGGACATTATATATATGTATATATAAATCTCCCACACACTAAACTCTTTGAATATGTTTTGTGTACTGCTGATGATTTTGTTGTTCAGGATTAGAGTATGTGATATTTTTAACTCCAAGGACATTATATATATATATATGTATATATAAATCTGCAACACACTAAGCTCTTTGAATATGTTTGGTGTACTGCTGATGATTTTGTTGTTCAGGATTAGTGTATGTGATATTTTTTACCTCCAAGGACATTATATAGTATGTATATCTAAATCTGTGACATACTAAGCTCTTTGAATATGTTTGGTGTACTGCTGA
Organism: Protopterus annectens; assembly: GCF_019279795.1. Lineage (NCBI taxonomy): Eukaryota > Metazoa > Chordata > Ceratodontiformes > Protopteridae > Protopterus > Protopterus annectens. Next base: position 1,754,098,960 of record NC_056732.1, on the reverse strand, counting down.
TGATTTTGTTGTTCAAGATTAGTGTATGTGATATTTTTACCTCCAAGGACATTATATATATGTATATATAAATCTGCCACACACACTAAACTCCTTGAATATGCTTGGTGTACTGCTGATGATTTTGTTGTTCAGGATTAGTGTATGTGATATTTTTACCTCCAAGGACATTATATATATTAGTATATCAAAATCTCCCACACACTAAGCTCTTCGAATATGTTTGGTGTACTGCTGATGATTTTGTTGTTCAGGATTAGTGTATGTGATATTTTTACCACCAAGGACATTATATATATGTATATATAAATCTCCTACAAACTAAGCTCTTAAAATATGTTTGGTGTACTGCTGATGATTTTGTCATTCTAGATTAGTGTATGTGATATTTTTACCTCCAGGGACATTATATATATGTATATATACATCTCACACACACTAAGCTCTTTGAATATGCTTGGTGTACTGCTGATGATTTTGTTGTTCAAGATTAGTGTATGTGATATTTTCACCTGGAAAAGGACATTATATATATGTACATATAAATATCCCACACACTAAGCTCTTTGAATATGTTTAGTTTACTGCTGATGATTTTGTTGTTCATTATTAGTGTATGTGATATTTTTTTCCTCCGAGGACATTATATATATGTATATCTATATCTCCCACACACTAACCTCTTTGAATATGTTTGGTATACTGCTGATGATTTTTTTGGTCAGGATTAGTGTATGTGATATTTTTAACTCCAAGGACATTATATATATGTATATATAAATCTCACACACACTAAATTCTTTGAATATGTTTGGTGTACTGCTGATGATTTTTTTGTTCAGGATTAGTGTATGTGATATTTTTACCTCCAAGGACATTATATATATATATGTATATATGAATCTGACATAAACACTAAGCTATTTGAATATGTTTGTTGTACTGCTGATGATTTTGTTGTTTTGGATTAGTGTATTTGATATTTTTACCTCCAAGGACATTATATATATGTAAATATAAATCTCCCACACACTAAGCTCTTTGAATATGTTTAGTGTACTGCTGATGATTTTGTTATTTAGGATTAGTGTATGTGATATTTTTATCTCCAAGGACATTATGTATATGTATATCTAAATCTAGCATACACTAAGCTCTTTGAATATGTTTGGTGTACTGCTGATGATTTTGTTGTTCAGGATTAGTGTATGTGATATTTTTTACCACCAAGGACATTATATATATGTATATATAAATCTGCCACACACTAAACTCTTTGAATATGTTTTGTGTACTGCTGATGATTTTGTTGTTCAGGATTAGTGTATGTGATATTTTAACCTCTCAAGAACATTAGAGATATGTTTATCTAAATCTCCCACACACTAAGCTCTTTGTATATGTTTGGTGTACTGTTGATCATTGTGTTGTTCAAGATTCGTGTATGTGATAATTTTACCTCCAAAGACGTTATATATATGTAGATATAAATCTCACACACACTAAGCTCTTTGAATATTTTTGGTGTACTGCTGATGATTTTGTTTTTCAAGATTAGTGTATCTGATATTTTTACCTCCAAGGACATTATATATATGTATATATAAATCTGCCACACACACTAAACTCTTTGAATATGCTTGGTTTACTGCTGATGATTTTGTTGTTCAGGATTAGTGTATGTGATATTTTTACCTCCAAGGACATTATATATATTATTATATAAAAATCTCCCACACACTAAGCTCTTCGAATATGTTTGGTGTACTGCTGATGATTTTGTTGTTCAGGATTAGTGTATGTGATATTTTTACCACCAAGGACATTATATATATGTATATATAAATCTCCTACACACTAAGCTCTTAAAATATGTTTGGTGTACTGCTGATGATTTTGTCATTCTAGATTAGTGTATGTGATATTTTTACCTCCAGGGACATTATATATATGTATATATACATCTCACACACACTAAGCTCTTTGAATATGTTTGGTGTACTGCTGATGTTTTTGTTGTTCAGGATTAGAGTATGTGATATTTTTAACTCCAAGGACATTATATATATATATATATATATATATATATATATATATATATATATATATATATATATGTATATATAAATCTGCAACACACTAAGCTCTTTGAATATGTTTGGTGTACTGCTGATGATTTTGTTGTTCAGGATTAGTGTATGTGATATTTTTACCTCCAAGGACATAATATATATATATATGTGTATATATAAATCTCACACACACTAAGCTCTTTGAATATGTTTGGTGTACTGCTGATGATTTTGTTGTTCAGGATTAGTGTTTGTGATATTTTTACCTCCAAAGACATAATATATGTATATCTAAATCTGCCACACACTAAGCTCTTTGAATATGTTTGTTGTACTGCTGATGATTTTGCTGTTCAGGATTAGAGTATGTGATATTTTAACCTCCAAGGACATTTTATATATGTATATAAAAATCTCCCACACACTAAGCTCTTTGAATATGTTTGTTCTACTGCTGATGATTTTGTTGTTCATTATTAGTGTATGTGATATTTTTTTCCTCCGAGGACATTATATATATGTATATCTATATCTCCCACACACTAAGCTCTTTGAATATGCTTGGTGTACTGCTGATGATTTTTTTGTTCAGGATTAGTGTATGTGATATTTTTACCTCCAAGGACATTATTTATATGTTTATATAAATCTCACACACACTAAACTCTTTGAATATGTTTGGTGTACTGCTGATGATTTTTTTGTTCAGGATTAGTGTATGCGATATTTTTACCTCCAAGGACATTATATATATATGTATATATGAATCTGACATAAACACTAAGCTATTTGAATATGTTTGGTGTACTGCTGATGATTTTGTTGTTTTGGATTAGTGTATTTGATATTTTTACCTCCAAGGACATTATATATATGCATATATAAATCTGCCACACACTAAGCTCTTTGAATATTTTTGGTGTACTGCTGATAATTTTGTAGTTCAGGATTAGTGTATGTGATATTTTTACCTCGAAAGACATAATATATGTACATCTAAATCGGCCACACACTAAGCTCTTTGAATATGTTTTGTGTACTGCTGACGATTTTGTTGTTCACGATTAGTGTATGTGATATTTTTTACCCACAAGGACATTATACATATGTGTATATAAATCTCACACACACTAAGCTCTTTGAATATGTTTGGTGTACTGCTGATGATTTTGTTGTTCAGGATTAGAGTATGTGATATTTTTACCTCCAAGGACATTATATATATGTATATATAAATCTCACACACACTAAGCTCTTTGAATATGTTTGGTGTACTGCTGATGATTTTGTTGTTCAAGATTAGTGTATGTGATATTTTTACATCCAATGACATTATATACATGTATATATAAATCTGCCACACACTAAGCTCTTTGAATATGCTTGGTGTACTGCTGATGATTTTGTTGTTCAGGATTAGTGTATGTGATATTTTTACCTCCAAGGACATTATATATATAAGTATATCAAAATCTCCCACACACTAAGCTCTTTGAATATATTTGGTGTACTGCTGATGATTTTGTCATTCAAGATTAGTGTATGTGATATTTTTACCTCCAAGGACATTATATATATGTATATATAAATCTCCCACACACTAAGCTCTTTGAATATGTTTGGTGTACTGCTGATGATTTTGTTGTTCAAGATTAGTGTATGTGATATTTTTACCTCCAAGGACATTATATATATGTATATATAAATCTAACACACACTAAGCTCTTTGAATATGTTTGGTGCACTGCTGATGATTTTGTTGTTCAAGATTAGTGTATGTGATATTTTTACCTCCAAAGACATTATATACATGCACATATAAATATCCCACACACTAAGCTCTTTGAATATGTTTGGTGTACTGCTGATTATTTTGTTGTTCAATATTAGTGTATGTGATATTTTTACCGTCAAGGACATTATATATATACGAATATATAAATCTCACACCCATTAAGCTCTTTGAATATGTTTGGTGTACTGCTGATGATTTTGTTGTTCAGAATTAGTGTATGTGATATTTTTACCTCCAAGGACATTATATATATGTATATATAAATCTGACACACACTAAGCTCTTTGAACTTGTTTGGTGTACTGCTGATGATTTTGTTGTTCAGGATTAGTGTATGTGATATTTTTACCTACATAGACGTAATATATGTATATCTAAATGTACCACACACTAAGCTCTTTGAATATGTTGGGTGTACTGCTGATGATTTTGTTGTTCACGATTAGTGTATGTGATATTTTTTACCCCCAAGGACATTATACATATGTGTATATAAATCTCACATACACTAAGCTCTTTGAATGTGTTTGACGTACTGCTGATGATTTTGTTGTTCATTATTAGTGTATGTGATATTTTTACCTCTCAAGAACATTAGATATATGTATATCTAAATCTCCCACACACTAAGCTCTTTGTATATGTTTGGTGTACTGCTGATGATTTTGTTGTTCAAGATTCATGTATGTGATATTTTTACCTCCAAAGACATTATATATATATATGTATATATAAATCTCACACACACTAAGCTCTTTGAATATGTTTGGTGTACTGCTGATGATTTTGTTGTTCAGGATTAGTGTATGTGATATTTTTACCTCCAAGAACATTATATATATGTATATACAAATCTCCCGCACACTAAGCTTTTTGAATATGTTTGGAGTACTGCTGATGATTTTATTGTTCAGGATTAGTGTATGTGATATTTTTTTACCTCCAAGGACATTATATATATGTATATCTAAATCTGCGACATACTAAGCTCTTTGAATATGTTTGGTGTACTGCTGATGATTTTGTTGTTCAGGATTAGAGTATGTGATATTTTTTACCTCCAAGGACATTATATATATGTATATCTAAATCTGCGACATACTAAGCTCTTTGAATATGTTTGGTGTACTGCTGATGATTTTGTTGTTCAAGATTAGTGTATCTGATATTTTTACCTCCAAGGACATTATATATATGTATATATAAATCTGCCACACACTAAACTCTTTGAATATGCTTGGTGTACTGCTGATGATTTTGTTGTTCAGGATTAGTGTATGTGATATTTTTACCTCCAAGGACATTATATATATTAGTATATCAAAATCTCCCACACACTAAGCTCTTCGAATATGTTTGGTGTACTGCTGATGATTTTGTTGTTCAGGATTAGTGTATGTGATATTTTTACCACCAAGGACATTATATATATGTATATATAAATCTCCTACACACTAAGCTCTTAAAATATGTTTGGTGTACTGCTGATGATTTTGTCATTCTAGATTAGTGTATGTGATATTTTTACCTCCAGGGACATTATATATATGTATATATACATCTCACACACACTAAGCTCTTTGAATATGTTTGGTGTACTGCTGATGATTTTGTTGTTCAAGATTAGTGTATGTGATATTTTCACCTGGAAAAGGACATTATATATATGTACATATAAATATCCCACACACTAAGCTCTTTGAATATGTTTAGTGTACTGCTGATGATTTTGTTGTGCAATATTAGTGTATGTGATATTTTTACCGCCAAGGACATTATATATAGGTATATATAAATCTCACACACATTAAGCTCTTTGAATATGTTTGGTGTACTGCTGATGATTTTGTTGTTCATTATTAGTGTATGTGATGTTTTTAACTCCAAGGACATTATATATGTATATCTAAACCTGCCACACAATAAGCTATTTGAATATGTTTGGTGTACTGCTGATGATTTTGTTGTTCACGATTAGTGTATGTGATATTTTTTACCCCCAAGGACATTATATATATGTATATATAAATCTCCCACACACAATAATCTATTTGAATATGTTTGGTATACTGCTGATGATTTTCTTGTTCAAGATTCGTGTATGTGATATTTTTACCTCCAATGACATTATATATATGTATATATAAATCTCACACACACTAAGCTCTTTGAATATGTTTTGTGTACTGCTGATGATTTTGCTGTTCAGGACTAGTGTATGTGATATTTGTTACCTCCAAGGACATTATATATATGTATATATAAATTTCCCACACACTAAACTCTTTGAATGTGTTTTGTGTACTGCTGATGATTTTGTTGTTCAGGATTAGAGTATGTGATATTTTTAACTCCAAGGACATTATATATATATATATGTATATATAAATCTGCAACACACTAAGCTCTTTGAATATGTTTGGTGTACTGCTGATGATTTTGTTGTTCAGGATTAGTGTATGTGATATTTTTACCTCCAAAGACATAATATATGTATATCTAAATCTGCCACACACACTAAGCTCTTTGAATATGCTTGGTGTACTGCTGATGATTTTGTTGTTCAGGATTAGTGTATGTGATATTTTTACCTCCAAGGACATTATATAGATTAGTATATCAAAATCTCCCACACACAAATAATAGTTTGCGATCTGGAAAGCTCTCTTGGAGGAATGTGTAGAATCATAAATTCCCATGACAGTGTAGAACTTTGATAACCCATCTTTTGCAGTTGTACTTTAAGAGAGTTCCAAAGTTTATATACGCATTTATTTTTTGCTGATGAAACTCTATATAGCCACAAATTGGCTAGAACCACATAAGACATCATGGAATAATTTTAAGCTTGTGGCTATAAAACATATACTAGCACATAAATTACTTCTGAAACAAACTAACAAAAATATTAATAACCCGAAAATATGGGAAAAGGTCTTCAATATTATATTAGCATGATACTGATTTTAGGAATATATTAAATATAGGAAGCATTTCATGTAGATATTGTATAAATGGTTTGTAGTAGTTATAGTGTATTATGTGTGTGATGTTTATTGTATTTTTGTAATGTTTTTGGAAAATATATTTCAATAAAAATTTATTATGGAAAAAAAAAAAAAAATCTCCCACACACTAAGCTCTTCGAATATGTTTGGTGTACTGCTGATAATTTTGTTGATCAGGATTAGTGTATGTGATATTTTTACCACCTAGGACATTATATATATGTATATATAAATCTCCTACACACTAAGCTCTTAAAATATGTTTGGTGTACTGCTGATGATTTTGTCATTCTAGATTAGTGTATGTGATATTTTTACCTCCAGGGACATTATATATATGTATATATACATCTCACACACACTAAGCTCTTTGAATATGTTTGGTGTACTGCTGATGATTTTGTTGTTCAGGATTAGTGTATGTGATATTTTTACCTCCAAGAACATTATATATATGTATATACAATTCTCCCACACACTAAGCTTTTTGAATATGTTTGGAGTACTGCTGATGATTTTATTGTTCAGGATTAGTGTATGTGATATTTTTTTACCTCCAAGGACATTATATATATATGTATATCTAAATCTGCGACATACTAAGCTCTTTGAATATGTTTGGTGTACTGCTGATGATTTTGTTGTTCAGAATTAGTGTATGTGATATTTTTACCTCCAAGGACATTATATATATGTATATATAAATCTGACACACACTAAGCTCTTTGAGCTTGTTTGGTGTACTGCTGATGATTTTGTTGTTCAGGATTAGTGTATGTGATATTTTTACCTACATAGACGTAATATATGTATATCTAAATGTACCACACACTAAGCTCTTTGAATATGTTGGGTGTACTGCTGATGATTTTGTTGTTCACGATTAGTGTATGTGATATTTTTTACCCCCAAGGACATTATACATATGTGTATATAAATCTCACACACACTAAGCTCTTTGAATGTGTTTGACGTACTGCTGATGATTTTGTTGTTCATTATTAGTGTATGTGATATTTTTACCTCTCAAGAACATTAGATATATGTATATCTAAATCTCCCACACACTAAGCTCTTTGTATATGTTTGGTGTACTGCTGATGATTTTGTTGTTCAAGATTCATGTATGTGATATTTTTACCTCCAAAGACATTATATATATATGTTTATATAAATCTCACACACACTAAGCTCTTTGAATATGTTTGGTGTACAGCTGATGATTTTGTTGGTCAGGATTAGTGTATGTGATATTTTTACCTCCAAGAACATTATATATATGTATATACAAATCTCCCGCACACTAAGCTTTTTGAATATGTTTGGAGTACTGCTGATGATTTTATTGTTCAGGATTAGTGTATGTGATATTTTTTTACCTACAAGGACATTATATATATGTATATCTAAATCTGCGACATACTAACCTCTTTGAATATGTTTGGTGTACTGCTGATGATTTTGTTGTTCAGGATTAGAGTATGTGATATTTTTTACCTCCAAGGACATTATATATATGTATATCTAAATCTGCGACATACTAAGCTCTTTGAATATGTTTGGTGTACTGCTGATGATTTTGTTGTTCAAGATTAGTGTATCTGATATTTTTACCTCCAAGGACATTATATATATGTATATATAAATCTGCCACACACACTAAACTCTTTGAATATGCTTGGTGTACTGCTGATGATTTTGTTGTTCAGGATTAGTGTATGTGATATTTTTACCACCAAGGACATTATATATGTGTATATATAAATCTCCTACACACTAAGCTCTTTGAATATGTTTGGTGCACTGCTGATGATTTTGTTGTTCAAGATTAGTGTATGTGATATTTTTACCTCCAAAGACATTATATACATGTACATATAAATATCCCACAGACTAAGCTCTTTGAATATGTTTGGTGTACTGCTGATTATTTTGTTGTTCAATATTAGTGTATGTGATATTTTTACCGTCAAGGACATTATATATATACGAATATATAAATCTCACACCCATTAAGCTCTTTGAATATGTTTGGTGTACTGCTGATGATTTTGTTGTTCAGAATTAGTGTATGTGATATTTTTACCTCCAAGGACATTATATATATGTATATATAAATCTGACACACACTAAGCTCTTTGAGCTTGTTTGGTGTACTGCTGATGATTTTGTTGTTCAGGATTAGTGTATGTGATATTTTTACCTACATAGACGTAATATATGTATATCTAAATGTACCACACACTAAGCTCTTTGAATATGTTGGGTGTACTGCTGATGATTTTGTTGTTCACGATTAGTGTATGTGATATTTTTTACCCCCAAGGACATTATACATATGTGTATATAAATCTCACACACACTAAGCTCTTTGAATGTGTTTGACGTACTGCTGATGATTTTGTTGTTCATTATTAGTGTATGTGATATTTTTACCTCTCAAGAACATTAGATATATGTATATCTAAATCTCCCACACACTAAGCTCTTTGTATATGTTTGGTGTACTGCTGATGATTTTGTTGTTCAAGATTCATGTATGTGATATTTTTACCTCCAAAGACATTATATATATATATGTTTATATAAATCTCACACACACTAAGCTCTTTGAATATGTTTGGTGTACTGCTGATGATTTTGTTGGTCAAGATTAGTGTATGTGATATTTTTACCTCCGAATTTTTAGATTTTTTT
>NC_056732.1:1754037046-1754088888 GCF_019279795.1 Protopterus annectens | reverse complement strand
ACCCAAGGACATTATATATATATGTATATATAAATCTCCCACACACTAAGCTCTTTGAATATGTTTGGTGTACTGCTGTTGATTTTGTTGTTCAGGATTAGTGTATGTGATATTTTTACCTCCAAGGACATTATATATATATGTATATATAAATCTGCCACACACTAAGCTCTTTGAATATGTTTGGTGTACTGCTGATGATTTTGTTGTTCAGGATTAGTGTATGTGATATTTTTACCTCCAAGGACATTATATATATGTATATCTAAATCTCCCACACACTAAGCTCTTTGAATATGTTTGGTGTACTGCTGATGATTTTGTTGTTCAGGATTAGTGTATGTGATATTTTTACCTCCAAGGACATTATATATATGTATATCTAAATCTCCCACACACTAAGCTCTTTGAATATGTTTGGTGTACTGCTGTTGATTTTTTGTTCAGGATTAGTGTATGTGATATTTTTTACCTCCAAGGACATTTTATATATGTATATATAAATCTGCCACACACTAAGCTTTTTGAATATGTTTGGTGTACTGCTGATGATTTTGTTGTTCAGGATTAGTGTATGTGATATTTTTACCTCCAAGGACATTATATATATATGTACATTTAAACCTCCCACACACTAAGCTCTTTGAATATGTTTGGTGTACTACTGATGACTTTGTTGTTCAGGATTAGTGTATGTGATATTTTTACCTCCAAGGATATTATATAAATATATATGTATAAATAAATCTGCCACACTCTAAGCTCTTTGAATATGTTTGGTGTACTGCTGATGAGTTTGTTGTTCAAGATTAGTGTATGTGATATTTTTGCCTCCAAGGACATTATATATATGTATATATAAATCTGCCATACACTAAGCTCGTTGAATATGTTTGGTGTACTGCTGATGATTTTGTTGTTTAGGATTAGTGTATGTGATATTTTTACCACCAACAACATTATATATATGTATATATAAATATCTCACAAACTAAGCTCTTTGAATATGTTGGTGTACTGCTGAAGATTTTCTTGTTCAAGATTAATGTATGTAATATTTTTTACCTCCAAGGACATTTTATATATGTATATATAAATCTGCCACACCCTAAGCTTTTTGAATATGTTTGGTGTACTGCTGATGATTTTGTTGTTCAGGATTAGTGTATGTGATATTTTTCCCTCCAAGGACATTATAGATGTGTATATCTAAATCTCCCACTGACTAAGCTCTTTGAATATGTTTGGTGTACTGCTGATGATTTTGTTCTACAGGATAAGTCTATGAGATATTTTTACCCCCAAGGACATTATATATATATATATATATATATATATATATATATATATATATACATACATATGTATATCTATATCTCCCACACACTAAGCTTTTTGAATATGTTTGGTGTACTGCTGATGATTTTCTTGTTCAGGATTAGTGTATGTGATATTTTTCACCTGCAAGGACATTATATATATGTATATATAAATCTGTCACACACTAAGCTCTTTGAATATGTTTGGTGTACTGCTGTTTATTTTTTGGTCAGGATTAGTGTATGTGATATTTTTATCTCCAAGGACATTATATATATATATATATATATATATATATATATATATATATATATATATATATATATATATATATATATATATATATATATATATATATGTGTGTGTAGATATAAATCTGCCACACTCTAAGCTCTTTGAATATGTTTGTTGTACTGCTGATGAGTTTGTTGTTCAAGATTAGTGTATGTGATATTTTTACCTTCAAGGACATTATATATATGTATATATAAATCTGCCACACACTAAGCTCTTTGAATATGTTTGATGTACTGCTGATGATTTTGTTGTTCAAGTTTAGTGTATGTGATATTTATACCTCCAAGGAGATTATATATATATGTATATATAAATCTCACACAGACTAAGCTTTTTGATTATGTTTGGTTTACTTCTGATGATTTTGTTGTTCAAGATTAGTGTATGTGATATTTTTAACGCCAAGGACATTATCTATATGTATATATAAATCTGCCACAAACTAAGCTCTTTGAATATGTTTAGTGTACTGCTGATGATTTCGTTGTTCAGGATTAGTGTATGTGATATTTTTACCTCTAAGTACAAAATATATGTATATCTAAATCTGCCACATACTAAGCTCTTTGAATATGTTTGGTGTGCTGCTGATGATTTTGTTGTTCAGGATTAGTGTATGTGATATTTTTACCCTCAAGGACATTATATATATGTATATATAAATCTCCCACACACTAAGCTCTTTGAATATGTTTGGTGTACTGCTGATGATTTTCTTGTTCAAGATTTGTGTATGTTATATTTTTATCTCCAAGGACATTATATATATATATATATATATATATATATATATATATATATATATATACATATATATATATATGTGTATATATAAATCTGAAACACACTAATCTCTTTGAATATGTTTGGTGTACTGCTGATGATTTTGTTGTTCAGGATTAGTATATGTGATATTTGTACCTCCAAGGACATTATATATATGTATATCTAAATCTCCGACACACTAAGCTTTTTGAATACGTTTGCTGTACTGCTGTTGATTTTTTGTTCAGGATTAGTGTATGTGATATTTTTACCTCCAAGGACGTTTTATATATATATATATATATATATATATATATATATATATATATATATATATACATATATATATCTCTGCTACACTCTAAGCTCTTTGAATATGTTTGGTGTACTGCTGATGATTTTGTTGTTCAGGATTAGTGTATGTGATATTTTCCTCCGCCAAGGACATTATATATATGTATATATAAATCTGCCATGCACTAAGCTCTTTGAATATGTTTGGTGTACTGCTGATGATTTTGTTGTCCAGGATTAGTGTATGTGATATTTTTACCTCCAAGGACATTATATATATCTATATGTAAATCTCTCACACACTAAGCTCTTTGAATATGTTTGGTGTACTGCTGATTATTTTTTTGTTCAGGATTAGTGTATGTGATATTTTTACATCCAAGGACATTATATATATGTATATATAAATCTCCTACACACTAAGCTCTTAAAATATGTTTGGTGTACTGCTGATGATTTTGTTGTTCAAGATTAGTGTATGTGATATTTTTACCGCCAAGGACATTATATATATATATGTATATATACATCTGCCACACACTAACCTCTTTGAATATGTTTGGTGTACTGCTGATGATTTTGTTGTTCAGGATTAGTGTATGTGATATTTTTGCCTCCAAGGACATAATATATATATATATATTTATATATATATAAATTTCAAACACACTAAGCTCTTTAAATATGTTTGGTGTACTGCTGATGATTTTGTTGTTCAGGATTAGTGTATGTGATATTCGTACCTCCAAGGACATTATATATATATATATATATATATGTATATCTAAATCTCCAACACACTAAGCTCTTTGAATATGGTTGGTGTACTACTGATGATTTTGTTGTTCAGGATTAGAGTATGTGATATTTTTCACCTCCAAGGACATTATATATATGTATATATAAATCTGCCACACACTAAGCTTTTTGAATATGTTTGGTGTACTGCTGCTGATTTTGTTGTTCAGGATTAGTGTATGTGATATTTTTGCCTCCAAGGACATTATAGATGTGTATATCTAAATCTCCCACCGACTAAGCTCTTTGAATATGTTTGGTGTACTGCTGATGATTTTGTTGTTCAGGATTAGTGTATGTGATATTTTTACCTCCAAGGACATTATATATATATATATTTATTTATATATATATATATATGTATATATATATATATATATATATATATATATATATATATATATATATATATATATATATATATATATATATATATATATATAAATCTGCCACACTCTAAGCTCTTTGAATATGTTTGGTGTACTGCTGATGAGTTTGTTGTTCAAGATTAGTGTATGTGATATTTTTACCTCCAAGGACATTATATATATGTATATCTAAATCTCCCACACACTAAGCTCTTTGAATATGTTTGGTGTACTGCTGATGATTTTGTTGTTCAGGATTAGTGTATGTGATATTTTTACCTCCAAGGACATTATATGTATATATATATATATATATATATATATATATATATATATATATATATATGTATATATAAATCTGCCACACACTAAGCTCGTTGATTATGTTTGGTGTACTGCTGATGATTTTGTTGTTCAGGATTCGTGTATGTGATACTTTTACCACCAAGGACATTATATATGTATGTATATCTAAATCTCCCCAACACTAAGCTCTTTGAATATGTTTGGTGCACTGCTGATGATTTTGTTGTTCAGGATTAGTGTATGTGATATTTTTTACCTCCAAGGACATTATATGTATGAATATCTAAATCTGATAAACACTAGGCTTTTTGAATATATTTGGTGTACTGCTGATGATTTTGTTGTTCAGGATTAGTGTATGTGATATTTTTACCTCCAAGGACATAATATATATGTATATATAAATCTGCCACACACTAAGCTCTTTGAATATGTTTGGTGTACTGCTGATTATTTTTTTGTTCATGATTAGTGTATGTGATATTTTTATATCCAAGGACATTATATATATGTATATATAAATTTCCTACACACTAAGCTCTTAAAATATGTTTGGTGTACTGCTGACGATTTTGTTTTTCAAGATTAGTGTAAGTGATATTTTTACCACCAAGGACATTATATATATGCATATATAAATCTCACACAGATTATGCTCTTTGAATAGGTTTGGTGTACTACTGAGGATTTTGTTGTTCACGGTTAGTGTATGTGATATTTTTACCTCCAAGGACATTATATATATATGTATATATACATCTGCCACTCACTAACCTCTTTGAATATGTTTGGTGTACTGCTGATGATTTTGTTATTCAGGATTAGTGTATGTGATATTTGTACCTCCAAGGACATTATATATATATATATGTATATCTAAATCTCCCACACACTAAGCTCTTTGAATATGCTTGGTGTACTGCTGATGATTTTGTTCTTCAGGATTAGTGTATGTGATATTTTTCACCTCCAAGGACATTATATATATGTATATATAAATCTGCCACACACTAAGCTTTTTGAATATGTTTGGTGTACTGCTGATGATTTTGTTGTTCAGGATTAGTGTATGTGATATTTTTGCCTCCAAGGACATTATAGATGTGTATATCTAAATCTCCCACAGTCTAAGCTATTTGAATATGTTTGGTGTACTGCTGATGATTTTGTTGTTCAGGATTAGTGTATGTGATATTTTTACCTCCAAGGACATTATATATATGTATATCTAAATCTCCCACACACTAAGCTCTTTGAATATGTTTGGTGTGCTGCTGATGATTTTGTTGTTCAGGATTAGTGTATGTGATATTTGTACCTCCAAGGACATTATATATATATGTATATCTAAATCTCCCACACACTAAGCTCTTTGAATATGTTTGGTGTACTGCTGATGATTTTGTTGTTCAGGTTTAGTGTATGTGATATTTTTCACCTCCAAGGACATTATATATATGTATATATAAATCTGCCACACACTAAGCTTTTTGAATATTTTTGGTGTACTGCTGATGATATTGTTGTTCAGGATTAGTGTATGTGATATTTTTGCCTCCAAGGACATTATAGATGTGTATATCTAAATCTCCCACAGACTAAGCTATTTGAATATGTTTGGTGTACTGCTGATGATTTTGTTGTTCAGGATTAGTGTATGTGATATTTTTACTTCCAAGGAAATTATATATATATATATATATATATATATATATATATATATATATATATATATATATAAAACTATATATATATATATATATATATATGTATATATAAATCTGCCACACACTAAGCTAGTTGAATATGTTTGGTGTACTGCTGATGATTTTGTTGTTCAGGATTAGTGTATGTGATATTTTTTACCTCCATGGACGTTATATATATGAATATCTAAATCTGCTAAACACTAGGCTTTTTGAATATATTTGGTGTACTGCTGATGATTTTGTTGCTCAGGATTAGTGTATGTGATATTTTTACCTCCAAGGACATAATATATATGTATATATAAATCTGCCACACACTAAGCTCTTTGAATATGTTTGGTGTACTGCTGATTATTTTTTTGTTCAGGATTAGTGTATGTGATATTTTTATATCCAAGGGCATTATATATATGTATATATAAATCTCCTACACAATAAGCTCTTAAAATATGTTTGGTGTACTGCTGACGATTTTGTTGTTCAAGATTATTGTAAGTAATATTTTTACCACCAAGGACATTATATATATGCATATATAAATCTCACACAGATTATGCTCTTTGAATAGGTTTGGTGTACTACTGATGATTTTGTTGTTCACGGTTAGTGTATGTGATATTTTTACCTCCAAGGACATTATATATATATGTATATATACATCTGCCACACACTAACCTCTTTGAATATGTTTGGTGTACTGCTGATGATTTTGTTATTCAGGATTAGTGTATGTGATATTTGTACCTCCAAGGACATTATATATATATATGTATATCTAAATCTCACACACACTAAGCTCTTTGAATATGTTTGGTGTACTGCTGATGATTTTGTTGTTCAGGATTAGTGTATGTGATATTTTTCACCTCCAAGGACATTATATATATGTATATATAAATCTGCCACACACTAAGCTTTTTGAATATGTTTGGTGTACTGCTGATGATTTTGTTGTTCAGGATTAGTGTATGTGATATTTTTACCTCCAAGGACATTATAGATGTGTATATCTAAATCTCCCACAGACTAAGCTATTTGAATATGTTTGGTGTACTTCTGATGATTTTGTTGTTCAGGATTAGTGTATGTGATATTTTTACCTCCAAGGACATTATATATATGTATATCTAAATCTCCCACACACTAAGCTCTTTGAATATGTTTGGTGTACTGCTGATGATTTTGTTGTTCAGGATTAGTGTATGTGATATTTGTACCTCCAAGGACATTATATATATATATATATATGTATATCTAAATCTCCCACACACTAAGCTCTTTGAATATGTTTGGTGTACTGCTGATGATTTTTTGTTCAGGATTAGTGTATGTGATATTTTTCACCTCCAAGGACATTATATATATGTATATATAAATCTGCCACACACTAAGCTTTTTGAATATGTTTGGTGTACTGCTGATGATTTTGTTGTTCAGGATTAGTGTATGTGATATTTTTACCTCCAAGGACATTATAGATGTGTATATCTAAATCTCCCACAGACTAAGCTATTTGAATATGTTTGGTGTACTTCTGATGATTTTGTTGTTCAGGATTAGTGTATGTGATATTTTTACCTCCAAGGACATTATATATATGTATATCTAAATCTCCCACACACTAAGCTCTTTGAATATGTTTGGTGTACTGCTGATGATTTTGTTGTTCAGGATTAGTGTATGTGATATTTTTACCTCCAAGGACATTATATATATATATATATATATATATATATATATATATATATATATATATATATATATATATATATATATATATATATATATATATATTGATAGATAGATATATATATATATATATATATATATATATATATATATATATATATATATATATATATATATATATATATATATATATATATAAATCTGCCACACTCTAAGCTCTTTGAATATGTTTGGTGTACTGCTGATGAGTTTGTTGTTCAAGATTAGTGTATGTGATATTTTTACCTCCAAGGACATTATATATATATGTATATATAAATCTGCCACACACTAAGCTCGTTGAATATGTTTGGTGTACTGCTGATGATTTTGTTGTTCAGGATTAGTGTATGTGATATTTTTACCACCAAGGACATTATATATATGTATATCTAAATCTCCCACACACTAATCTCTTTGAATATGTTTGGTGTACTGCTGATGATTTTGTTGTTCAGGATTAGTGTATGTGATATTTTTCTCCTCCAAGGACATTATGTATATGTATATATAAATCTGCCACTCACTAAGCCTTTTGAGTATGTTTGGTGTACTGCTGATGATTTTGTTGTTCAGGATTAGTGTATGTGATATTTTTGCCTCCAAGGACATTATAGATGTATATATCTAAATTTCCCACCGACTAAGCTATTTGAATATGTTTGGTGTACTGCTGATGATTTTGTTGTTCATGATTAGTGTATGTGATATTTTTACCCCCAAGGACATTATATACATATATGTATATCTAAATCTCCCCAACACTAAGCTCTTTGAATATGTTTGGTGTACTGCTGATGATTTTGTTGTTCAGGATTAGTGTATGTGATATTTTTTACCTCCATGGACATTATATTTATGAATATCTAAATCTGCTAAACACTAAGCTTTTTGAATATATTTGGTGTACTGCTGATGATTTTGTTGTTCAGGATTAGTGTATGTGATATTTCTTCCTCCAAGGACATTATATATATTTATATCTAAATCTCCCACACACTATGCTCTTTGAATATGTTTGGTATACTGCTGATGATTTTCTTGTTCAGGATTAGTGTATGTGATATTTTTTATCTCTAAGGACATTATATATATGTATATAAAAATCTCCCACACATTAAGCTCTTTGAATATGTTTGGTGAACTGTTGACGATTTTGTTGTTCAGGATTAGTGTATTTGATATTTTTACCGCCAAGGACATTATATATATGTATATATAAATCTCCCACAAATTAAGCTCTTTGAATATGTTTGGTGTACTGCTGATTATTTTTTTGTTCAAGGTTAGTGTATATGATATTTTTACTTCCAAGGACATTATATATATGTATATATAAATCTCCAACACACTAAGCTCTTTGAATATGTTTGGTGTACTGCTGATGATTTTGTTTTTCAGGATTAGTGTATGTGATATTTTTTACCTCACAGACATTATATATATGTATATCTAAATCTGCCACATACTAAGCTCTTTGAAAATGTTTGGTGTACTTCTGATGATTTTGTTGTTTAGGATTATTGTATGTGATATTTTTACCTCCAAGGACATTATATATACATATGTATATGAAAATCTCCCACACATTAAGCTCTTCTATTATGTTTGGTGTACTGCTGATGATTTTGTTGTTCAAGATTAGTGTATTTGATATTTTTACCGCCAAGGACGTTACATATATGTATATATAAATCTCACACACATTAAGCTCTTTGAATATGTTTGGTGTACTACTGATGATTTTGTTGTTCAGGATTAGTGTATGTGATATTTTTACAACCAAGGACATTATATATATGTATATATACATCTGCCACACACTAAGCTCTTTGAATATGTTTGTTGTACTGCTGAGGATTTTATTGTTCAGGATTAGTGTAAGTGATATTTTTACCTCCAAGGACATAATATATATATATGTGTATATAAATCTCACACACACTGAGCTCTTTGAATATGTTTGGTGTACTGCTAATGATTTTGTTGTTCAGGATTAGTGTATGTGATATTTTTACCTCCACAGTCATAATATATGTATATCTAAATCTGCCACACACTAAGCTCTTTAAATATGTTTGGTGTACTGCTTATTATTTTGTTGTTCACGATTAGTGTATGTGATATTTTTTACCCCCAAGGACATTATACATATGTGTATATAAATCTCACACACACAAAGCTCTTTTAATATGTTTGGTGTACTGCTGAGGATTTTGTTGTTCAAGATTCGTGTATGTGATATTTTTACCTCCAAGGACATTATATATATGTATATATAAATCTCCCGCACACTAAGCTCTTTGAATATGTTTGGTGTACTGCTGATAATTTTCAAGTTCAAGATTCATGTATTTGATATTTTTACCTCCAAGGACATTATATATATAAGTATATATAAATCTCGCACACACTAAGCTCTTTGAATATGTTTGGTGTACTGCTGATGATGTTGTTCAGGATTAGTGTATGTGATATTTGTTATTTCCGAGGACATTATATATATGTATATATTAATCTCCTACACACTAAGCTGTTTGAATATGTTTGGTGTACTTCTGATGATTTTGTTGTTCAGGATTAGTGTATGTGATATTTTTCAACTCCAAGGACATTATATATATGTATATATAAATCTGTCACACACTAAGCTCTTTGAATATGTTTGGTGTACTGCTGATGATTTTGTTGTTCAGGATTAGTGTATGTGATATTTTTACCTCCAAGGACATTATATATATGTAAGTATAAATCTTACACAGACTAAGCTCTTTGATTATGTTTGTTGTACTTCTGATGATTTTGTTGTTCAAGATTAGTGTACGTGATATTTTTACCTCCAAGGACATTATATACATGTACATATAAATATCCCACACACTAAGCTCTTTGAATATATTTGGTGTACTGCTGATGATTTTGTTGTTCAAGATTAGTGCATGTGATATTTTTACCTCCAAGGACATTATATATATGTATATATAAATCTTACACACACTAAGCTCTTTGAATCTGTCTGGTGTACTGCTGAAGATTTTGTTGTTCAGGATTAGTGTATGTGATATTTTTACCTCCAAGGACATAATATATATATATGTATATATAAATCTTACACACACTAAGCTCTTTGAATATGTTTGGTGTACAGCTGATGATTTTGGTGTTCAGAATTAGTGTATGTGATATTTTTACCTCCAAAGACATAATATATGTATATCTAAATCTGCCACACACTAAGCTCTTTAAATATGTTTGGTGTACTGCTGATGATTTTGTTGTTCACGATTAGTTCAAGGCTTGCACCTCTCACGCCTGGGATTCCGGATATTGGCTAAGGCTCTTGCCACCCCCATAGTGCCTTTTTTAGGCAAGGCTCAAATTCTAAACCTACCACCCTAGAAAACAAAAATGTGAAGAAACTGAGGGTAATGCTGCTCAATGCCAGAAGTCTAAATCTCAAAATGCACGCACTCGAGGCCCTTCTCAGTGTGGAGAACATCGATGTCTGTGCTGTAACTGAAACCTGGTTCAAGGCTCCTGAGAGCACCCCGGCACTATTAGGTTTTACCTCATATCATGCGTTCCGGCCCCAAAACCCGGACCACACCACAAAAGGAGGGGGTGTATCCATATTCATAAAGGATACCCACACCTCCAGGTTGGTGGCAACGCACGAAGCTTCGGAAACCATCCAGGTGCAACTAACCATAGGCAAAACTGCTCTACAAATTGTAGCATGCTACAGGCCACCCTCTCAAACTCAGGAACCCCACACAGCCTTCCTGAAGACACTGGAGGCTATAAATGTATCTCCAAACACCATCATATAGGGTGACTTCAACTACCCGAATATAGACTGGGAACATTACTCAAGCCCTAACTTTCTAGCCCAATGGTTCCTGGAGTTTATAAATTCAAATGCCATGGAACAGCTAGTCACTGTTCCCACGAAAGGAGAAAATCTACTAGATCTCATTATCAAAAACATGGGGACAAAATGCTCCACACTGGAAGTATATCCCTCATTGGTGAGATCTGATCATAAACTAATCTCACTAGAAATCCACATCCCGCCCCCACCCCAAACAAAAAAGACCACAGTGAAGAACTTCTCTAAAGCAAACTTCACACTACTCAAGACTGGTGTGGTATCCTTCAAGGCCCCTGAGCCAGGGGAAACCACAACCCAAGCTGCGGAAGCCCTTACAAATGCCTTCTATGAACACCTCCAGGACTGCATGGATCAGGCAATCCCAAATAAAACCAAGACTCTTTCCACAAAGGGCAAACGTCCAGTCTGGTGGACCCCAGCCATTAACAAACTTTACAATAAGAGGAGAAAGCTATTACATGATAGAACAAAATCCATAAAAGGGAAGTCACCCCTGATCATTATTAGTAAAACAATACGAGCACTCATAAAATCAACTAAGGCCAATTTTAAGAGAAAAATTGCCATGGATTCAAAGGACAATCATAAGGCCTTTTTCAGCTATGTTAGGAACCTGGGTGGAAACTCCCAGATATGCTCAGAATTAGTCCAAAATGATACAAAAATCACTGAACCCACAGACATTGCCAACATACTGGCAGACAGGTTCAGTGCAAACTTCACCCCCCCCCCCTAAAGGAGAGATAACTATCCCAGCAGAGTGTAGCCTCCCAGACATCTCAAATGTGCAGGTGAAAGCTGCTCTCTCTAAAGCTAAAAACACAGCATCAATGGGACCGGATGGTGTCCCCGGCTGTGTGCTACACGAGCTAAATGAGGAATTAAACCCGCACATAAGGCAGCTGTTTAATCTCAGCCTTACCACAGGATACATGCCCAAGGAGTGGCGTACGGCAACTGTGGTCCCACTCCACAAAGGCGGTGCCTCTATGGACCCTGGTAATTACCGCCCCATAAGCTTAACAAGTCTAGTCTGCAAAGCTATGGAGAGGATCATAATGGAGCTCATAAACAAAGATATAGGGGACTTGCAGACATTGGACCCGACCCAGTTTGGCTTCATCAAGGGCAGATCATGCCTTTTGAACTTGGTCGACTTCTTTGAAACAGTCACCAAGGCCATTGATGAGGGAAAGGCAGTCCATACAGCCTACCTTGACCTTGGAAAGGCTTTCGACACAATACCCCACTCGGGTATTGTAGAAAAACTTACCAGCTTAAATGTAAACCCATATGTCACAAGATGGGTTGCAAACTGGCTTAAGGACAGAACCCACAGGGTTAGAGTTGCTGGCGCTATGTCAGACTCCAAGCTGGTCACAAGTGGTGTCCCACAGGGCTCGGTCCTTGGCCACCTATTGTTCAGCATCTACTTCTCAGAAGTACAGGCCAACATGGGAGGACTTTGGCTGACAAAGTTTGCAGACGACTGCAAACTGGGCACCATAGTGGAAAGTGCATCGGACACGGATATCCTTCAGAAGGGACTCACAGAAACAGATAGCTGGTGCCAGAGCCATGGCCTGAAGTTAAACCCCAAAAAATGTATAATCATACCCTTCGGGAAAAACAAGGTAACCCCAAGCTACCATATAGGTGGCAATCCACTAAGCACAGAAGAGGTTATCAGGGACCTGGGGACCCAGGTTGACAGTGGCCTTTCTTTTGACACTCACGTTGCTAAAGTGGTTAGAAAGACCTTCTACATTGCCCACCTGATCACGAAGGGATTCACATCCAGATCTAGTGAGGTCATTGTTCCCCAGTACTCTTCACTTATCAGACCAATGATCGAGTACAATGCCCCATTCAGGATATATCTCACCCGACATCTGCAGCAATTGGAGAGATACCAAAAGTTCCTCACCAAAAGGATAAAGGGACTCCAAAATCTGTCATATGCTGCCAGATTGAAAAAACTCCAGCTCTATTCAGTCGCATACCATCTGCTCAGAGGTGACATGTGCCTGACATACAAGGCCATGTCCAACCCGGAATTAATGGACATGCTCCACCTCAAAAAATCCAAATCCACCAAAACCACTAGAGCAAGCGACTTAAACTTTAGCACGGATGTAAATAGGACGTGCTGGAGGGATAGATTTATCACTCAGAGACTCCCTATGCTGTGGAATAAAATCCCGGTCCATGTGAGGCAGAGCACCTTGCTGGCTCTGTTCAAGAGAAATCTTGAGCTGTGGATGGGAGATCGTAGGTTTACCCCAGGAATCATCTCTGTGTCACTGCTGGACAGAGGCACAACAAACTAATGGGCACAGTATTTTTTTATATAAGGGGTGGCGTAAGCCACAAAACTTTGGGCTAGGCTTATAAATGCCTTAGGGCAGATAGCTTAGTATAAACCTATGAACCTATGAACCTAGTGTATGCGATATTTTTTACCCCCAAGGAAATTATACATATGTGTATATAAATCTCTCACACACTAAGCTCTTTGAATATGTTTGGTGTACTACTGATGATTTTCTTGTTCAAGATTCGTGTATGTTATATTTTTACCTCCAAGGACATTATATATATATATATATATATATATATATATATATATATATATATATATATATATATATATATATATATATATATATATATAAATCTGAAACACGCTAATCTCTTTGAATATGTCTGGTGTACTGCTGATGATTTTCTTGTTCAAGATACGTGTATGTGATATTTTTATGTCCAAGGACATTATATATATATGTATATATAAATCTACCACACACTAAGATCTTTGAATATGTTGGTGTACTGCTGATGATTTTGTTGTTCAGGATAAGTGTATGTGATATTTTTCACCTCCAAGGACATTATATATATGTATATCTAAATCTCCCACACACTAAGCTCTTTGAATATGTTTGGTGTACTGCTGATGATTTTGTTGTTCAGGATTAGTGTATCTGATATTTTTCACCTCCAAGGACATTATATATATGTATATATAAATCTGCCACTCACTAAGCCTTTTGAGTATGTTTGGTGTACTGCTGATGATTTTGTTGTTCAGGATTAGTGTATGTGATATTTTTGCCTCCAAGGACATTATAGATGTATATATCTAAATTTCCCACCGACTAAGCTATTTGAATATGTTTGGTGTACTGCTGATGATTTTGTTGTTCAGGATTAGTGTATGTGATATTTTTACCCCCAAGGACATTATATATATATGTATATCTAAATCTCCCCAACACTAAGCTCTTTGAATATGTTTGGTGTACTGCTGATGATTTTGTTGTTCAGGATTAGTGTATGTGATATTTTTTACCTCCATGGACATTATATATATGAATATCTAAATCTGCTAAACACTAAGCTTTTTGAATATATTTGGTGTACTGCTGATGATTTTGTTGTTCAGGATTAGTGTATGTGATATTTCTTCCTCCAAGGACATTATATATATTTATATCTAAATCTCCCACACACTATGCTCTTTGAATATGTTTGGTATACTGCTGATGATTTTGTTGTTCAGGATTAGTGTATGTGATATTTTTTATCTCTAAGGACATTATATATATGTATATAAAAATCTCCCACACATTAAGCTCTTTGAATATGTTTGGTGAACTGTTGACGATTTTGTTGTTCAAGATTAGTGTATGTGATATTTTTACCTCCAAGGACATTATATATATATGTATATCTAAATCTCTCACACACTAAGCTCTTAGAATATGTTTGGTGTACTGCTGATGATTTTGTTGTTCAGGATTAGTGTATGTGATATTTTTTACCTCCAAGGACATTATATATATGAATATCTAAATCTGCTAAACACTAAGCTTTCTGAATATATTTGGTGTACTGCAATTGATATTGTTGTTCAGGATTAGTGTATGTGATATTTTCCACCTCCAAGGACATTATATATATGTATATATAAATCTGCCACACACTAAGCTCTTTGAATATGTTTGGTGTACTGCTGATGATTTTGTTGTCCAGGATTTGTGTATGTGATATTTTTACCTCCAAGGACATTATATATATGTATATCGAAATCTCTCACACACTAAGCTCTTTGAATATGTTTGGTGTACTGCTGATGATTTTGTTGTTCAGGATTAGTGTATGTGATATTTTTTATCTCCAAGGACATTATCTACATGTATATATAAATCTCCCACACACTAAGCTCTTTGAATATGTTTGGTGTACTGCTGATGATTTTATTGTTCAGGATTAGTGTATGTGATATTTTTTTACCTCCAAGGAAATTATATATATGTATATATAAATCTCCCACACACTAAGCTCTTTGAATATGTTTGGTGTACTGCTGATGATTTTGTTCAAGATTAGTGTGTGTGATATTTTTACCTCCAAGGACGTTATATATATATGTATATATAAATCTGCCACACACTTATCTCTTTGAATATGTTTGGTGTACTGCTGATGATTTTGTTGTTCAGGATTAGTGTATGTGATATTTTTACCTCCAAGGACATTATATATATGTATATCTAAATCTGCCACACACTAAGCTCTTTGAATATGTTTGGTGTACTGCTGATGATTTTGTTGTTCAGGATTAGTGTATGTGATATTTTTACCTCCAAGGACATTATATATATGTATATATAAATCTCCCACACACTAAGCTCTTTGAATATGTTTGGTGTACTGCTGATGATTTTGTTGTTCAGGATTAGTGTATGTGATATTTTTACCTCCAAGGACATTATATATATGTATATATAAATCTCACACACACTAAGCTCTTTGAATATGTTTGGTGTACTGCTGATGATTTTGTTGTTCAGGATTAGTGTATGTGATATTTTTACCTCCAAGGACATTATATATATGTATATATAAATCTCCCACACACTAAGCTCTTTGAATATGTTTGGTGTACTGCTGATGATTTTGTTGTTCAGGATTAGTGTATGTGATATTTTTACCTCCAAGGACATTATATATATGTATATCTAAATCTCCCACACACTAAGCTCTTTGAATATGTTTGGTGTACTGCTGATGATTTTGTTGTTCAGGATTAGTGTATGTGATATTTTTACCTCCAAGGACATTATATATATGTATATCTAAATCTCCCGCACACTATGCTCTTTAAATATGTTTGGTGTACTGCTGATGATTTTCTTGTTCAGGATTAGTGTATGTGATATTTGTACCTCCAAGGACATTATATATATGTATATCTAAATCTCCCACACACTAAGCTCTTTGAATATGTTTGGTGTACTGCTGTTGATTTTTTGTTCAGGATTAGTGTATGTGATATTTTTACCTCCAAGGACATTTTATATATGTATATATAAATCTGCCACACACTAAGCTTTTTGAATATGTTTGGTGTACTGCTGATGATTTTGTTGTTCAGGATTAGTGTATGTGATATTTTTACCTCCAAGGACATTATAGATGTGTATATCTAAATCTCCCACCGACTAAGCTCTTTGAATATGTTTGGTGTACTGCTGATGATTTTGTTGTTCAGGATTAGTGTATGTGATATTTTTACCTCCAAGGACATTATATATATGAATATCTAAATCTGCCACACACTAAGCTCTTTGAATATGTTTGGTGTACTGCTGATGATTTTGTTGTTCAGGATTAGTGTATGTGATATTTTTACCTCCAAGGACATTATATATATGTATATATAAATCTCCTACACACTAAGCTCTTAAAATAGGTTTGGTGTACTGCTGATGATTTTGTCCTTAAAGATTAGTGTATGTGATATTTTTACCTCCAAGGACATTACATATATTTATATATACATCTCACATACACTAAGCTCTGTGAATATGTTTGGTGTACTGCTGATGATTTTGTTGTTCAAGATTAGTGTATGTGATATTTTTACCTCCAAGGACATTATATATATGTAACTATAAATCTCACACAGACTAAGCTCTTTGATTATGTTTGGTGTACTTCTGATGATTTTGTTGTTCAAGATTAGTGTACGTGATATTTTTACCTCCAAGGACGTTATATACATGTACATATAAATATCCCACACACTAAGCTCTTTGAATATGTTTGCTGTACTGCTGATGATTTTGTTGTTCAAGATTAGTGTTTGTGATATTTTTCACCTCCAAGGACATTATATATATGTATATATAAATCTGTCACACACTAAGCTCTTTGAATATGTTTGGTGTACAGCTGATGATTTTGTTGTTCAGGATTAGTGTATGTGATATTTTTGCCTCCAAGGACATTATATATATGTCTATCTAAATCTCCCACACACTAAGCTCTTTGAATATGTTTGGTGCACTGCTGATGATTTTGTTGTTCAGGATTAGTGTAAGTGATATTTTTACCTCCAAGGACATTATAGATGTGTATATCTAAATCTCCCACCGGCTAATCTCTTTGAATATGTTTGGTGTACTGCTGATGATTTTGTTGTTCAGGATTAGTGCATGTGATATTTTTTACCTCCAAGGACATTATATATATATATATATATATATATATATATATATATATATATATATATATGCATATATGAATCTGCCACACTCTAAGTTCCTTGAATATGTTTGGTGTACTGCTGATGAGTTTGTTGTTCAAGATTAGTGTATCTGATATTTTTACCTCCAAGGACATTATATATATGTATATATAAATCTGCCACACACTAAGCTCGTTGAATATGTTTGGTATACTGCTGATGATTTTGTTGTTCAGGATTAGTGTATGTGATATTTGTTCCTCCAAGGACATTATATATATGTATATCTAAGTCTCCCACACACTAAGTTCTTTGAATATGTTTGGTGTACTGCTGATGATTTTGTTGTTCAGGATTAGTGTATGTGATATTTTTTACCTCCAAGGACATTATATATATGAATATCTAAAACTGCTAAACACTAAGCTTTTTAAATATATTTGGCGTACTGCTGATGATTTTGTTGTTCAGGAATAGTGTATGTGATATTTTCCACCTCCAAGGACATTATATATATATGTATATATAAATCTGCCACACACTAAGCTCTTTGGGTATGTTTGGTGTACTGCTGATGATTTTGTTGCCCAGGATTAGTGTACGTTATATTTTTACCTCCAATGATATTATATATATGTATATCGAAATCTCTCACACACTAATCTCTTTGAATATGTTTGGTTTAATGCTTATGATTTTGTTGTTCAAGATTAGTGTATGTGATATTTTTTACCGCCAAGGATATTATATATATGTATATATAAATCTGTCACACACTAAGCTCTTTGAATATGTATGGTGTACTGCTGATGATTTTGTTGTTCAGGATGAGTGTATGTGATATTTTTACCTCCAAAGACGTAATATATGTATATCTAAATCAGCCACACACTAAGCTCTTTGAATATGTTTGGTGTACTGCTGATGATTTTGTTGTTCACGATTAGTGTATGTGATATTTTTACCCCCAAGGACATTATACATATGTGTATATAAATCTCCCACACACTAAGCTCTTTGAATATGTTTGGTGTACTGCTGATGATTTTGTTGTTCATTATTAGTGCATGTGATATTTTTTACCTCCAAGGACATTATACATACGTATATCTAAATCTCCCACACACTAACCTCTTTGAATATGTTTGGAGTACTGCTGATGATTTTTTTGTTCAGGATTAGTGTATGTGATATTTTTACCTCCAAGGACATTATATATAGATGTATATATAAATCTCACATAAACACTAAGCTATTTGAATATATTGGTGTACTGCTGATTATTTTGTTGTTCTGGATTAGTGTATTTGATATTTTTACCTCCAAGGACATTATATATATGTATATATAAATCTCCCACACACTAAGTTCTTTGAATATGTTTGGTGTACTGCTGATGATTTTGTTGTTTAGGATTAGTGTATGTGATATTTTTACCTCCAAGGACATTATGTATAGGTATATCTAAATCTAGCATACACTAAGCTCTTTGAATATGTTTGGTGTACTGCTGATGGTTTTGTTGTTCAGGATTAGTGTATGTGATATTTTTACCTCCAAGGACATTATATATATGTATATATAAATCTGCCACACACTAAGCTTTTTGAATATGTTTGGTGTACTGCTGATGATTTTGTTGTTCAGGATTAGTGTATGTGATATTTTTACCTCCAAGGACATTATATATATGTATATCTAAATCTCCCACCCACTAAGCTCTTTGAATATGTTTGGTGTACTGCTGATGATTTTGTTGTTCAGGATTAGTGTATGTGATATTTTTCACCTCCAAGGACATTATATATATGTATATATAAATCTGTCACACACTAAGCTCTTTGAATATGTTTGGTGTACTGCTGATGATTTTGTTGTTCAGGATTAGTGTATGTGATATTTGTACCTCCAAGGACATTATATATATATGTATATCTAAATCTCCCACACACTAAGCTCTTTGAATATGTTTGGTGTACTGCTGTTGATTTTTTGTTCAGGATTAGTGTATGTGATATTTTTTACCTCCAAGGACATTTTATATATGTATATATAAATCTGCCACACACTAAGCTTTTTGAATATGTTTGGTGTACTGCTGATGATTTTGTTGTTCAGGATTAGTGTATGTGATATTTTTACCTCCAAGGACATTATAGATGTGTATATCTAAATCTCCCACCGACTAAGCTCTTTGAATATGTTTGGTGTACTGCTGATGATTTTGTTGTTCAGGATTAGTGTTTCTGATATTTTTACCTCCAAGGACATGATATATATATATATATATATATATATATATATATATATATATATATGTATGTATATATGTGTATATATAAATGTGCCTCACTCTAAGCTCTTTGAATATGTTTGGTGTACTGCTGATGATTTTGTTGTTCAAGATTAGTGTATGTGATATTTTTACCTCCAAGGACATTATATATATGTATATATAAATCTGGCACACACTAAGCTCGTTGAATATATTTGGTGTACTGCTAATAAATATTTGGTGTACCAGGTTATACCTCATACCATGCTTTTTGGCCCCAAAACTTGGTCCGAACCACAAAAGGAGGGGGAGTATCGATATTCATGAAAGGTACCCACACCTCCAGGATGGTGGCAAAGCACGAAGTATCAGAGACTATCTATGTGCAACTAACAGTGGGTAAAACTGCCTTCCAGTTTATAGCCTGCTACAGACCACTCTCCCAAACCCAGGAACCCCACCCTGCCTTCCTGAGAACACTGGAAAATATGAAGGTCTCTCCAAACACCATTATATTGGGCGACTTCAAGTACCCAAACATAAACTGCGAGCATTACTCTTGCTCCAACACCCTAGCAGAAAGGTTCCTAGAATTTATAAACTCAAATGCTATGGAACAACTTGTTACAACTCCCACAATAGGAGAAAACATACTGGACTTGATCATCACCAACATGGGGACTCTATGCTCCAGACCAGAAGTGTAACCCCACACTGGTAAGATCAGACCATAAACTAATCTTACTGGATATTCACATCCCGACCCCACCCCCTGCCCAGAAAACCACAGTGAAAAACTTCTCCAAAGCAAATTTCACACTCCTCAAAACCAAAGTGGAATCCTTCAATGCCCCCGGGCCTGTGGAAAATACGGCCCAGACCACAAAATCCTTTATAAACGCATTCTATGAACACCTTCAGGAATGCATGGATCATGCGATCCCAAATAAAACCAAGACCCAATCCTCCAAAGGCAGACGTCCTGTCTGGTGGACCTCAGCCATAAACAAACTATACAATAGAAGGAGGAAGCTACTAAATGATAGAGCAAAATCCCAAAAGGGGAAGGCATCACTGATTAGTATTAGCAAAAAACTACAGGCACTCATAAAATTGTCTAAGGCCAGCTTCGAGAGAAAAATTGCACAGGATACTTAGGATAATCACAAGGCTCTCTTTAGTTATGTTAGGAACCTGGGTGGTAATTCCCAGATATGCTCAGAATTAGTCCAAAATGACAAAAAATACACTGAACCCACAGACATTGCCAACATCCTAGCTGACAGGTTCAGTGCAAATTCCCCCCCCCTCCCCACCAAAAGGGCAAATATCTATCCCAGCAGAGTGCTGCCCCCCTGACATCTCAGATGCTCAGGTAAGAGCTGCCCTCTCCAAAGCAAAAAACACAGCATCAATGGGACCAGACAGTGTCCCAGGCTGCGTCCTACATGAACTCCAAGATGAGCTAAACCCAAACATAAAACTACTGTTCAATCTCAGCCTTACTACAGGATATGTGCCCAAAGAGTGGCGTACAGCAACAGTGGTCCCTCTCCATAAAGGTGGTGCCTCAATGGATCCTGGAAACTATCACCCCATAAGCCTGACTAGCTTGGTCTGCAAAGCTATGGAAAGGATCATCATGGACCTCATAAATAAAGATATTGGGGACCTACAGACACTGGATCCTACCCAGTTCGGCTTTGTTAAGGGCAGATTCTGCCTCTTAAACCTGGTTGATTTCTTTGAAACAGTCACCAAGGTGATTGACGAGGGGAAGGTGGTCCATACAGCCTACATGGACCTCGCAAAAGCCTTCAATACAATACCCAACTCAGGCATTATAGATAAGCTCACCAGCTTAAATATAAACTCTTATGCCACTAGATGGATTGCAAACTGGCTCAAGGACAGAACCCACATGGTTAGAATTGCTGGAACCATGTCAGACTCCAAACCAGTTACAAGTGGTGTCCCACAAGGCTCAGTCCTGGGACCTCTCTTGTTCAGTATATATTTCTCGGAGGTACAGGCCAACACGGAAGGACTGTGGCTGACCAAGTTCGCAGATGACTGCAAACTGGGCACCATAATCGACTCTCCAGCAGACACAAGCATCCTCCAAAACGGCCTCATAGAAACAGACAACTGGTGCCAGAGCCATGGCCTCAAGCTAAATGCCAAAAAGTGTATAGTCATCCCCTTTGGCAAAAACAAAGTGCCCACAAATTACCACATAGGTGGTAATCCATTAAGTACAGAAGAAGTAATTAGGGACCTGGGGACCTAAGTTGATAGCAATCACTCATTTGACAACCACATGGCCAAAGTTGTTAGAAAAACATTTTATATAGCCCACCTAATCATGAAGGGATTCACATCTAGATCAGGTGAGGTCATCGTGCCTCTTTACTCATCCCTCATCAGGCCCATAATTGAGTACAATGCCCCTTTCAGGATGTACCTTACCAGACACCTGCAGCAACAGGAAAGACCCCAAAAGTACCTCACCAAGTGGATCAAGGGGCTCAAACAGATGTCATATGCTGCCCGGTTAAAGAAACTCCAGCTTTACTCAGTGGCATACCGCCTGTTCAAAGGCGATCTGTGCCTAACGTATAAAGCCATGTCCAACCCGGAATTAATGGACATGCTGCACCTCAGAAAATCCAAATCCCATCAAGCTACGTGCTCGAAAGACTTGAACCTCAGCACTGAAATAAATAGGACAAGCTGGAGGGATAGATTCATAACCCATAGGCTCCCTTCACTCCGGAATAAAATCCCAGTCCAGGTTAGGCAGAGTCCCTCATTGACTCTCTTCAAGAGGAATCTTGATGAGTGGATGGGAGATCGTAGGTTTACCCCGGGTATCACTTCTGTGTCACTGTTAGACAGAGGCACAGTATACTAACCTTGAAAAAGGGCACAGGAAAATAAATTTAAAATGGGTGGCGAAAGCCAAACACATTCTGGCTAGGCTTGTAAATGCCCTAGGGCAGATAGCCTAGTATGAACCTATGAACCTACGATTTTGTTGTTCAGGATTAGTCTATGTGATATTTTTACCCCCAAGGACATTATATATATGAATATCTAAATCTGCCACACACTAAGCCCTTTGAATATGTTTGGTGTACTGCTGATGATTTTGTTGTTCAGGATTAGTGTATGTGATATTTTTTACCTCCAAGGACATTATATATATGAATATCTAAATCTGCCACACACTAAGTCCTTTGAATATGTTTGGAGTACTGCTGATGATTTTGTTGTTCAGGATTAGTGTATGTGATATTTTTCACCTCCAAGGACATTATATATATGTATATATAAATCTCCTACACACTAAGCTCTTAAAATATGTTTTATGTACTGCTGATGATTTTGTCATTCAAGATTAGTGTATATATTTTTACCTCCAAGGACATTATATATATGTATATATAAATCTCACACACACTAAGCTCTTTGAATATGTTTGGTGTACTGCTGATGATTTTGTTGTTCAAGATTAGTGTATGTGATATTTTTACCTCCAAGGACATTATATATATGTATATATAAATCTGCCACACACTAAGCTCTTTGAATATGTTTGGTGTACTGCTGATGATTTTGTTGTTCAGAATTAGTGTATGTGATATTTTTACCTCCAAGGACATATATATATATATGTATATATAAATCTCACACACACTAAGCTCTTTGAATATGTTTGGTGTACTGCTGATGATTTTGTTGTTCAGGATTAGTGTATGTGATATTTTTACCTCCAAGGACATTATATATATGTATATCTAAATCTGACACACACTAAGCTCTTTGAATATCTTTGGTGTACTACTGATGATTTTGTTGTTCACGATTAGTGTATGTGATATTTTTACACTCAAGGACATTATACATATGTGTATATAAATCTCACACACTAAGCTCTTTGAATATGTTTGGTGTACTGCTGATGATTTTGTTGTTCATTATTAGTGTATGTGATATTTTTACCTCCAAGGACATTATATATATGTATATATAAATATCTCACACACTAAGCTCTTTGAATATGTTTGGTGTACTGCTGATGATTTTGTTGTTCAAGATTAGTGTATGTGATATTTTTACCTCCAAGGACATTATATATATGTATATATAAATCTGCCACACACTAAGCTCTTTGAATATGTTTGGTGTACTGCTGATGATTTTGTTGTTCAGGATTAGTGTATGTGATATTTTTACCTCCAAGGACATTATATATATATATATATAAATCTCCCACACACTAAGCTCTTTGAATATGTTTGGTGTACTGCTGATGATTTTGTTGTTCAGGATTAGTGTATGTGATATTTTTACCTCCAAGGACATTATATATATGTATATATAAATCTGCCACACACTAAGCTCTTTGAATATGTTTGGTGTACTGCTGATGAT
The DNA here is from genome assembly GCF_019279795.1 of Protopterus annectens. Lineage (NCBI taxonomy): Eukaryota > Metazoa > Chordata > Ceratodontiformes > Protopteridae > Protopterus > Protopterus annectens. Next base: position 1,754,064,164 of record NC_056732.1, on the reverse strand, counting down.
TTTGTTGTTCAGGATTAGTGTATGTGATATTTTTACCTCCAAGGACATTATATATATGTATATATAAATCTGCCACACACTAAGCTCTTTGAATATGTTTGGTGTACTGCTGATGATTTTGTTGTTCAGGATTAGTGTATGTGATATTTTTACCTCCAAGGACATTATATATATGTATATATAAATCTCCCACACACTAAGCTCTTTGAATATGTTTGGTGTACTGCTGATGATTTTGTTGTTCAGGATTAGTGTATGTGATATTTTTACCTCCAAGGACATTATATATATGTATATATAAATCTCCCACACACTAAGCTCTTTGAATATGTTTGGTGTACTGCTGATGATTTTGTTGTTCAAGATTAGTGTATGTGATATTTTTACCTCCAAGGACATTATATATATGTATATATAAATCTCTCACACACTAAGCTCTTTGAATATGTTTGGTGTACTGCTGATGATTTTGTTGTTCAGGATTAGTGTATGTGATATTTTTACCTCCAAGGACATTATATATATGTATATATAAATCTGCCACACACTAAGCTCTTTGAATATGTTTGGTGTACTGCTGATGATTTTGTTGTTCAAGATTAGTGTATGTGATATTTTTACCTCCAAGGACATTATATATATGTATATATAAATCTCACACACACTAAGCTCTTTGAATATGTTTGGTGTACTGCTGATGATTTTGTTGTTCAGGATTAGTGTATGTGATATTTTTACCTCCAAGGACATTATATATATGTATATATAAATCTCCCACACACTAAGCTCTTTGAATATGTTTGGTGTACTGCTGATGATTTTGTTGTTCAGGATTAGTGTATGTGATATTTTTACCTCCAAGGACATTATATATATGTATATATAAATCTCCCACACACTAAGCTCTTTGAATATGTTTGGTGTACTGCTGATGATTTTGTTGTTCAAGATTAGTGTATGTGATATTTTTACCTCCAAGGACATTATATATATGTAACTATAAATATCCCACACACTAAGCTCTTTGAATATGTTTGGTGTACTGCTGATGATTTTTTTGTTCAAGATTAGTGTATGTGACATTTTTACCGCCAAGGGCATTATATATATGTATATATAAATCTCACACACTAAGCTCTTTGAATATGTTTGGTGTACTGCTGATGATTTTGTTGTTCAGGATTAGTGTATGTGATATTTTTCCCTCCAAAGACATTATATATATGTATATACAAATCTCCTGCACACTAAGCTCTTTGAATATGTTTTTTGTACTGCTGATGATTTTGTTGTTCAGGATTAGTGTATGTGATATTTTTACCTCCAAGGACATTATATATATGTATATATAAATCTGCCACACACTAAGCTCTTTGAATATGTTTGGAGTACTGCTGATGATTTTGTTGTTCAGGATTAGTGTATGTGATATTTTTACCTCCAAGGACATTATATATATGTATATATAAATCTGCCACACACTAAGCTCTTTGAATATGTTTGGTGTACTGCTGATGATTTTGTTGTTCAGGATTAGTGTATGTGATATTTTTACCTCCAAGGACATTATATATATGTATATATAAATCTCCCACACACTAAGCTCTTTGAATATGTTTGGTGTACTGCTGATGATTTTGTTGTTCAGGATTAGTGTATGTGATATTTTTACCTCCAAGGACATTATATATATGTATATATAAATCTCCCACACACTAAGCTCTTTGAATATGTTTGGTGTACTGCTGATGATTTTGTTGTTCAGGATTAGTGTATGTGATATTTTTACCTCCAAGGACATTATATATATGTATATATAAATCTCCCACACACTAAGCTCTTTGAATATGTTTGGTGTACTGCTGATGATTTTGTTGTTCAGGATTAGTGTATGTGATATTTTTACCTCCAAGGACATTATATATATGTATATATAAATCTGCCACACACTAAGCTCTTTGAATATGTTTGGTGTACTGCTGATGATTTTGTTGTTCAGGATTAGTGTATGTGATATTTTTACCTCCAAGGACATTATATATATGTATATATAAATCTCCCACACACTAAGCTCTTTGAATATGTTTGGTGTACTGCTGATGATTTTGTTGTTCAGGATTAGTGTATGTGATATTTTTACCTCCAAGGACATTATATATATGTATATATAAATCTGCCACACACTAAGCTCTTTGAATATGTTTGGTGTACTGCTGATGATTTTGTTGTTCAGGATTAGTGTATGTGATATTTTTACCGCCAAGGACATTATATATATGTATATATAAATCTCACACACTAAGCTCTTTGAATATGTTTGGTGTACTGCTGATGATTTTGTTGTTCAGGATTAGTGTATGTGATATTTTTACCTCCAAGGACATTATATATATGTATATCTAAATCTCCCACACACTAAGCTCTTTGAATATGTTTGGTGTACTGCTGATGATTTTGTTGTTCAGGATTAGTGTATGTGATATTTTTACCTCCAAGGACATTATATATATGTATATATAAATCTCCCACACACTAAGCTCTTTGAATATGTTTGGTGTACTGCTGATGATTTTGTTGTTCAGGATTAGTGTATGTGATATTTTTACCTCCAAGGACATTATATATATGTATATATAAATCTGCCACACACTAAGCTCTTTGAATATGTTTGGTGTACTGCTGATGATTTTGTTGTTCAGGATTAGTGTATGTGATATTTTTACCTCCAAGGACATTATATATATATATATATATATCTCCCACACACTAAGCTCTTTGAATATGTTTGGTGTACTGCTGATGATTTTGTTGTTCAGGATTAGTGTATGTGATATTTTTACCTCCAAGGACATTATATATATGTATATATAAATCTCCAGCACACTAAGCTCTTTGAATATGTTTGGTGTACTGCTGATGATTTTGTTGTTCAGGATTAGTGTATGTGATATTTTTACCTCCAAGGACATTATATATATATATATGTATATATATAAATCTCCCACACACTAAGCTCTTTGAATATGTTTGGTGTACTGCTGATGATTTTGTTGTTCAGGATTAGTGTATGTGATATTTTTACCTCCAAGGACATTATATATATGTATATATAAATCTGCCACACACTAAGCTCTTTGAATATGTTTGGTGTACTGCTGATGATTTTGTTGTTCAGGATTAGTGTATGTGATATTTTTACCTCCAAGGACATTATATATATGTATATATAAATCTCCAACACACTAAGCTCTTTCAATATGTTTGGTGTACTGCTGATGATTTTGTTGTTCAGGATTAGTGTATGTGATATTTTTACCTCCAAGGACATTATATATATATATATAAATCTGCCACACACTAAGCTCTTTGAATATGTTTGGTGTACTGCTGATGATTTTGTTGTTCAGGATTAGTGTATGTGATATTTTTACCTCCAAGGACATTATATATATGTATATATAAATCTCCCACACACTAAGCTCTTTGAATATGTTTGGTGTACTGCTGATGATTTTGTTGTTCAGGATTAGTGTATGTGATATTTTTACCTCCAAGGACATTATATATATGTATATATAAATCTGCCACACACTAAGCTCTTTGAATATGTTTGGTGTACTGCTGATGATTTTGTTGTTCAGGATTAGTGTATGTGATATTTTTACCTCCAAGGACATTATATATATGTATATATAAATCTCCCACACACTAAGCTCTTTGAATATGTTTGGTGTACTGCTGATGATTTTGTTGTTCAGGATTAGTGTATGTGATATTTTTACCTCCAAGGACATTATATATATGTATATATAAATCTGCCACACACTAAGCTCTTTGAATATGTTTGGTGTACTGCTGATGATTTTGTTGTTCAGGATTAGTGTATGTGATATTTTTACCTCCAAGGACATTATATATATGTATATATAAATCTGCCACACACTAAGCTCTTTGAATATGTTTGGTGTACTGCTGATGATTTTGTTGTTCAGGATTAGTGTATGTGATATTTTTACCTCCAAGGACATTATATATATGTATATATAAATCTGCCACACACTAAGCTCTTTGAATATGTTTGGTGTACTGCTGATGATTTTGTTGTTCAGGATTAGTGTATGTGATATTTTTACCTCCAAGGACATTATATATATGTATATATAAATCTGCCACACACTAAGCTCTTTGAATATGTTTGGTGTACTGCTGATGATTTTGTTGTTCAGGATTAGTGTATGTGATATTTTTACCTCCAAGGACATTATATATATGTATATATAAATCTCCCACACACTAAGCTCTTTGAATATGTTTGGTGTACTGCTGATGATTTTGTTGTTCAGGATTAGTGTATGTGATATTTTTACCTCCAAGGACATTATATATATGTATATATAAATCTGCCACACACTAAGCTCTTTGAATATGTTTGGTGTACTGCTGATGATTTTGTTGTTCAGGATTAGTGTATGTGATATTTTTACCTCCAAGGACATTATATATATGTATATATAAATCTGCCACACACTAAGCTCTTTGAATATGTTTGGTGTACTGCTGATGATTTTGTTGTTCAGGATTAGTGTATGTGATATTTTTACCTCCAAGGACATTATATATATGTATATATAAATCTGCCACACACTAAGCTCTTTGAATATGTTTGGTGTACTGCTGATGATTTTGTTGTTCAGGATTAGTGTATGTGATATTTTTACCTCCAAGGACATTATATATATGTATATATAAATCTCCCACACACTAAGCTCTTTGAATATGTTTGGTGTACTGCTGATGATTTTGTTGTTCAGGATTAGTGTATGTGATATTTTTACCTCCAAGGACATTATATATATGTATATATAAATCTGCCACACACTAAGCTCTTTGAATATGTTTGGTGTACTGCTGATGATTTTGTTGTTCAGGATTAGTGTATGTGATATTTTTACCTCCAAGGACATTATATATATGTATATATAAATCTGCCACACACTAAGCTCTTTGAATATGTTTGGTGTACTGCTGATGATTTTGTTGTTCAGGATTAGTGTATGTGATATTTTTACCTCCAAGGACATTATATATATGTATATATAAATCTGCCACACACTAAGCTCTTTGAATATGTTTGGTGTACTGCTGATGATTTTGTTGTTCAGGATTAGTGTATGTGATATTTTTACCTCCAAGGACATTATATATATGTATATATACATCTGCCACACACTAAGCTCTTTGAATATGTTTGGTGTACTGCTGATGATTTTGTTGTTCAGGATTAGTGTATGTGATATTTTTACCTCCAAGGACATTATATATATGTATATATAAATCTCACACACACTAAGCTCTTTGAATATGTTTGGTGTACTGCTGATGATTTTGTTGTTCAGGATTAGTGTATGTGATATTTTTACCTCCAAGGACATTATATATATGTATATATAAATCTGCCACACACTAAGCTCTTTGAATATGTTTGGTGTACTGCTGATGATTTTGTTGTTCAGGATTAGTGTATGTGATATTTTTACCTCCAAGGACATTATATATATGTATATATAAATCTCACACACACTAAGCTCTTTGAATATGTTTGGTGTACTGCTGATGATTTTGTTGTTCAGGATTAGTGTATGTGATATTTTTACCTCCAAGGACATTATATATATGTATATATAAATCTGCCACACACTAAGCTCTTTGAATATGTTTGGTGTACTGCTGATGATTTTGTTGTTCAGGATTAGTGTATGTGATATTTTTACCTCCAAGGACATTATATATATGTATATATAAATCTCCCACACACTAAGCTCTTTGAATATGTTTGGTGTACTGCTGATGATTTTGTTGTTCAGGATTAGTGTATGTGATATTTTTACCTCCAAGGACATTATATATATGTATATATAAATCTCCCACACACTAAGCTCTTTGAATATGTTTGGTGTACTGCTGATGATTTTGTTGTTCAGGATTAGTGTATGTGATATTTTTACCTCCAAGGACATTATATATATGTATATATAAATCTCCCACACACTAAGCTCTTTGAATATGTTTGGTGTACTGCTGATGATTTTGTTGTTCAGGATTAGTGTATGTGATATTTTTACCTCCAAGGACATTATATATATGTATATATAAATCTGCCACACACTAAGCTCTTTGAATATGTTTGGTGTACTGCTGATGATTTTGTTGTTCAGGATTAGTGTATGTGATATTTTTACCTCCAAGGACATTATATATATGTATATATAAATCTGCCACACACTAAGCTCTTTGAATATGTTTGGTGTACTGCTGATGATTTTGTTGTTCAGGATTAGTGTATGTGATATTTTTACCTCCAAGGACATTATATATATGTATATATAAATCTCCCACACACTAAGCTCTTTGAATATGTTTGGTGTACTGCTGATGATTTTGTTGTTCAGGATTAGTGTATGTGATATTTTTACCTCCAAGGACATTATATATATGTATATATAAATCTGCCACACACTAAGCTCTTTGAATATGTTTGGTGTACTGCTGATGATTTTGTTGTTCAGGATTAGTGTATGTGATATTTTTACCTCCAAGGACAATATATATATGTATATATAAATCTGCCACACACTAAACTTTTTGAATATGTTTGGTGTACTGCTGATGATTTTGTTGTTCAGGATTAGTGTATGTGATATTTTTACCTCCAAGGACATTATATATATGTATATATATAAATCTCCCACACACTAAGCTCTTTGAATATGTTTGGTGTACTGCTGATGATTTTATTGTTCAGGATTAGTGTATGTGATATTTTTACCTCCAAGGACATTATATATATGTATATATAAATCTGCCACACACTAAGCTCTTTGAATATGTTTGGTGTACTGCTGATGATTTTGTTGTTCAGGATTAGTGTATGTGATATTTTTACCTCCAAGGACATTATATATATGTATATATAAATCTGCCACACACTAAGCTCTTTGAATATGTTTGGTGTACTGCTGATGATTTTGTTGTTCAGGATTAGTGTATGTGATATTTTTACCTCCAAGGACATTATATATATGTATATATAAATCTGCCACACACTAAGCTCTTTGAATATGTTTGGTGTACTGCTGATGATTTTGTTGTTCAGGATTAGTGTATGTGATATTTTTACCTCCAAGGACATTATATATATGTATATATAAATCTCACACACACTAAGCTCTTTGAATATGTTTGGTGTACTGCTGATGATTTTGTTGTTCAGGATTAGTGTATGTGATATTTTTACCTCCAAGGACATTATATATATGTATATATAAATCTGCCACACACTAAGCTCTTTGAATATGTTTGGTGTACTGCTGATGATTTTGTTGTTCAGGATTAGTGTATGTGATATTTTTACCTCCAAGGACATTATATATATGTATATATAAATCTGCCACACACTAAGCTCTTTGAATATGTTTGGTGTACTGCTGATGATTTTGTTGTTCAGGATTAGTGTATGTGATATTTTTACCTCCAAGGACATTATATATATGTATATATAAATCTCCCACACACTAAGCTCTTTGAATATGTTTGGTGTACTGCTGATGATTTTGTTGTTCAGGATTAGTGTATGTGATATTTTTACCTCCAAGGACATTATATATATGTATATATAAATCTGCCACACACTAAGCTCTTTGAATATGTTTGGTGTACTGCTGATGATTTTGTTGTTCAGGATTAGTGTATGTGATATTTTTACCTCCAAGGACATTATATATATGTATATATAAATCTCACACACACTAAGCTCTTTGAATATGTTTGGTGTACTGCTGATGATTTTGTTGTTCAGGATTAGTGTATGTGATATTTTTACCTCCAAGGACATTATATATATGTATATATAAATCTCCCACACACTAAGCTCTTTGAATATGTTTGGTGTACTGCTGATGATTTTGTTGTTCAGGATTAGTGTATGTGATATTTTTACCTCCAAGGACATTATATATATGTATATATAAATCTCCCACACACTAAGCTCTTTGAATATGTTTGGTGTACTGCTGATGATTTTGTTGTTCAGGATTAGTGTATGTGATATTTTTACCTCCAAGGACATTATATATATGTATATATAAATCTCACACACACTAAGCTCTTTGAATATGTTTGGTGTACTGCTGATGATTTTGTTGTTCAGGATTAGTGTATGTGATATTTTTACCTCCAAGGACATTATATATATGTATATATAAATCTGCCACACACTAAGCTCTTTGAATATGTTTGGTGTACTGCTGATGATTTTGTTGTTCAGGATTAGTGTATGTGATATTTTTACCTCCAAGGACATTATATATATGTATATATAAATCTCCCACACACTAAGCTCTTTGAATATGTTTGGTGTACTGCTGATGATTTTGTTGTTCAGGATTAGTGTATGTGATATTTTTACCTCCAAGGACATTATATATATGTATATATAAATCTGCCACACACTAAGCTCTTTGAATATGTTTGGTGTACTGCTGATGATTTTGTTGTTCAGGATTAGTGTATGTGATATTTTTACCTCCAAGGACATTATATATATGTATATATAAATCTGCCACACACTAAGCTCTTTGAATATGTTTGGTGTACTGCTGATGATTTTGTTGTTCAGGATTAGTGTATGTGATATTTTTACCTCCAAGGACATTATATATATGTATATATAAATCTCCCACACACTAAGCTCTTTGAATATGTTTGGTGTACTGCTGATGATTTTGTTGTTCAGGATTAGTGTATGTGATATTTTTACCTCCAAGGACATTATATATATGTATATATAAATCTCCCACACACTAAGCTCTTTGAATATGTTTGGTGTACTGCTGATGATTTTGTTGTTCAGGATTAGTGTATGTGATATTTTTACCTCCAAGGACATTATATATATGTATATATAAATCTGCCACACACTAAGCTCTTTGAATATGTTTGGTGTACTGCTGATGATTTTGTTGTTCAGGATTAGTGTATGTGATATTTTTACACCAAGGACATTATATATACATGTATATATATATATACCCCACACACTAAGCTCTTTGAATATGTTTGGTGTACTGCTGATGATTTTGTTGTTCAGGATTAGTGTATGTGATATTTTTACCTCCAAGGACATTATATATATGTATATATAAATCTCCCACACACTAAGCTCTTTGAATATGTTTGGTGTACTGCTGATGATTTTGTTGTTCAGGATTAGTGTATGTGATATTTTTACCTCCAAGGACATTATATATATATATATATATATATATATATATAAGGTCTTTGAATATGTTTGGTGTACTGCTGATGATTTTGTTGTTCAGGATTAGTGTATGTGATATTTTTACCTCCAAGGACATTATATATATGTATATATAAATCTCCCACACACTAAGCTCTTTGAATATGTTTGGTGTACTGCTGATGATTTTGTTGTTCAAGATTAGTGTATGTGATATTTTTACCTCCAAGGACATTATATATATGTAACTATAAATATCCCACACACTAAGCTCTTTGAATATGTTTGGTGTACTGCTGATGATTTTGTTGTTCAGGATTAGTGTATGTGATATTTTTACCTCCAAGGACATTATATATATGTATATATTTATATATGTATATATAAATCTCACACACTAAGCTCTTTGAATATGTTTGGTGTACTGCTGATGATTTTGTTGTTCAGGATTAGTGTATGTGATATTTTTCACCTCCAAGGACATTATATATATGTATATATAAATCTGCCACACACTAAGCTCTTTGAATATGTTTGGTGTACTGCTGATGATTTTGTTGTTCAGGATTAGTGTATGTGATATTTTTACCTCCAAGGACATTATATATATGTATATATAAATCTGCCACACACTAAGCTCTTTGAATATGTTTGGTGTACTGCTGATGATTTTGTTGTTCAGGATTAGTGTATGTGATATTTTTACCTCCAAGGACATTATATATATGTATATATAAATCTGCCACACACTAAGCTCTTTGAATATGTTTGGTGTACTGCTGATGATTTTGTTGTTCAGGATTAGTGTATGTGATATTTTTACCTCCAAGGACATTATATATATATATGTATATATAAATCTGCCACACACTAAGCTCTTTGAATATGTTTGGTGTACTGCTGATGATTTTGTTGTTCAGGATTAGTGTATGTGATATTTTTACCTCCAAGGACATTATATATATGTATATATAAATCTGCCACACACTAAGCTCTTTGAATATGTTTGGTGTACTGCTGATGATTTTGTTGTTCAGGATTAGTGTATGTGATATTTTTACCTCCAAGGACATTATATATATGTATATATAAATCTGCCACACACTAAGCTCTTTGAATATGTTTGGTGTACTGCTGATGATTTTGTTGTTCAGGATTAGTGTATGTGATATTTTTACCTCCAAGGACATTATATATATGTATATATAAATCTGCCACACACTAAGCTCTTTGAATATGTTTGGTGTACTGCTGATGATTTTGTTGTTCAGGATTAGTGTATGTGATATTTTTACCTCCAAGGACATTATATATATGTATATATAAATCTGCCACACACTAAGCTCTTTGAATATGTTTGGTGTACTGCTGATGATTTTGTTGTTCAGGGTTAGTGTATATGATATTTTTACTTCCAAGGACATTATATATATGTATATCTAAATCTGCCACATACTAAGCTCTTTGAATATGTTTGGTGTACTGCTGATGATTTTGTTGTTCAGGATTAGTGTATGTAATATTTTTACCTCCAAGGGCATTATATATATGTATATATACATCTGCCACACACTAAGCTCTTTGAATATGTTTGGTGTACTGCTGATAATTTTGTTGTTCAGGATTAGTGTATGTGATATTTTTACCTCCAAGGACATTTTTTATATGTATATATAAATCTGCCAAACACTAAGCTTTTTGAACATGTTTGGTGCACTGCTGATGATTTTATTGTTCGGGATTAGTGTATGTGATATTTTTACCTCCAAGGACATTATAGATCTGTATATCTAAATCTCCCACACACTAAGCTCTTTGAATATGTTTGGTGTACTGCTGATGATTTTGTTGTTCAGGATTAGTGTATGTGATATTTTTACCTCCAAGGACATTATATATATGTATATATAAATCTGCCACACACTAAGCTCTTTGAATATGTTTGGTGTACGGCTGATGATTTTGTTTTTCAGGATTAGTGTATGATTGATATTTCTACCTCCAAGGACATTATATATATGTATATATAAATCTCCCACACACTAAGCTCTTTGAATATGTTTGGTGTACTGCTGATGATTTTGTTGTTCAGGATTAGTGTATGTGATATTTTTACCTCCAAGGACATTATATATATGTATATATAAATCTGCCACACACTAAGCTCTTTGAATATGTTTGGTGTACTGCTGATGATTTTGTTGTTCAGGATTAGTGTATGTGATATTTTTACCTCCAAGGACATTATATATATGTATATATAAATCTCCCACACACTAAGCTCTTTGAATATGTTTGGTGTACTGCTGATGATTTTGTTGTTCAGGATTAGTGTATGTGATATTTTTACCTCCAAGGACATTATATATATGTATATATAAATCTCCCACACACTAAGCTCTTTGAATATGTTTGGTGTACTGCTGATGATTTTGTTGTTCAGGATTAGTGTATGTGATATTTTTACCTCCAAGGACATTATATATATGTATATATAAATCTGCCACACACTAAGCTCTTTGAATATGTTTGGTGTACTGCTGATGATTTTGTTGTTCAGGATTAGTGTATGTGATATTTTTACCTCCAAGGACATTATATATATGTATATATAAATCTGCCACACACTAAGCTCTTTGAATATGTTTGGTGTACTGCTGATGATTTTGTTGTTCAGGATTAGTGTATGTGATATTTTTACCTCCAAGGACATTATATATATGTATATATAAATCTCCCACACACTAAGCTCTTTGAATATGTTTGGTGTACTGCTGATGATTTTGTTGTTCAGGATTAGTGTATGTGATATTTTTACCTCCAAGGACATTATATATATGTATATATAAATCTGCCACACACTAAGCTCTTTGAATATGTTTGGTGTACTGCTGATGATTTTGTTGTTCAGGATTAGTGTATGTGATATTTTTACCTCCAAGGACATTATATATATGTATATATAAATCTGCCACACACTAAGCTCTTTGAATATGTTTGGTGTACTGCTGATGATTTTGTTGTTCAGGATTAGTGTATGTGATATTTTTACCTCCAAGGACATTATATATATGTATATATAAATCTGCCACACACTAAGCTCTTTGAATATGTTTGGTGTACTGCTGATGATTTTGTTGTTCAGGATTAGTGTATGTGATATTTTTACCTCCAAGGACATTATATATATGTATATATAAATCTCCCACACACTAAGCTCTTTGAATATGTTTGGTGTACTGCTGATGATTTTGTTGTTCAGGATTAGTGTATGTGATATTTTTACCTCCAAGGACATTATATATATGTATATATAAATCTGCCACACACTAAGCTCTTTGAATATGTTTGGTGTACTGCTGATGATTTTGTTGTTCAGGATTAGTGTATGTGATATTTTTACCTCCAAGGACATTATATATATGTATATATAAATCTGCCACACACTAAGCTCTTTGAATATGTTTGGTGTACTGCTGATGATTTTGTTGTTCAGGATTAGTGTATGTGATATTTTTACCTCCAAGGACATTATATATATGTATATATAAATCTCCCACACACTAAGCTCTTTGAATATGTTTGGTGTACTGCTGATGATTTTGTTGTTCAGGATTAGTGTATGTGATATTTTTACCTCCAAGGACATTATATATATATGTATATATAAATCTGCCACACACTAAGCTCTTTGAATATGTTTGGTGTACTGCTGATGATTTTGTTGTTCAGGATTAGTGTATGTGATATTTTTACCTCCAAGGACATTATATATATGTATATATAAATCTCACACACACTAAGCTCTTTGAATATGTTTGGTGTACTGCTGATGATTTTGTTGTTCAGGATTAGTGTATGTGATATTTTTACCTCCAAGGACATTATATATATGTATATATAAATCTGCCACACACTAAGCTCTTTGAATATGTTTGGTGTACTGCTGATGATTTTGTTGTTCAGGATTAGTGTATGTGATATTTTTACCTCCAAGGACATTATATATATGTATATATAAATCTCCCACACACTAAGCTCTTTGAATATGTTTGGTGTACTGCTGATGATTTTGTTGTTCAGGATTAGTGTATGTGATATTTTTACCTCCAAGGACATTATATATATGTATATATAAATCTCCCACACACTAAGCTCTTTGAATATGTTTGGTGTACTGCTGATGATTTTGTTGTTCAGGATTAGTGTATGTGATATTTTTACCTCCAAGGACATTATATATATGTATATATAAATCTGCCACACACTAAGCTCTTTGAATATGTTTGGTGTACTGCTGATGATTTTGTTGTTCAGGATTAGTGTATGTGATATTTTTACCTCCAAGGACATTATATATATGTATATATAAATCTGCCACACACTAAGCTCTTTGAATATGTTTGGTGTACTGCTGATGATTTTGTTGTTCAGGATTAGTGTATGTGATATTTTTACCTCCAAGGACATTATATATATGTATATATAAATCTGCCACACACTAAGCTCTTTGAATATGTTTGGTGTACTGCTGATGATTTTGTTGTTCAGGATTAGTGTATGTGATATTTTTACCTCCAAGGACATTATATATATGTATATATAAATCTGCCACACACTAAGCTCTTTGAATATGTTTGGTGTACTGCTGATGATTTTGTTGTTCAGGATTAGTGTATGTGATATTTTTACCTCCAAGGACATTATATATATGTATATATAAATCTGCCACACACTAAGCTCTTTGAATATGTTTGGTGTACTGCTGATGATTTTGTTGTTCAGGATTAGTGTATGTGATATTTTTACCTCCAAGGACATTATATATATGTATATCTAAATCTCCCACACTCTAAGCTCTTTGAATATGTTTGGTGTACTGCTGATGATTTTGTTGTTCAGGGTTAGTGTATATGATATTTTTACTTCCAAGGACATTATATATATGTATATCTAAATCTGCCACATACTAAGCTCTTTGAATATGTTTGGTGTACTGCTGATGATTTTGTTGTTCAGGATTAGTGTATGTAATATTTTTACCTCCAAGGGCATTATATATATGTATATATACATCTGCCACACACTAAGCTCTTTGAATATGTTTGGTGTACTGCTGATGATTTTGTTGTTCAGGATTAGTGTATGTGATATTTTTACCTCCAAGGACATTATATATATGTATATCTAAATCTCCCACACTCTAAGCTCTTTGAATATGTTTGGTGTACTGCTGATGATTTTGTTGTTCAGGGTTAGTGTATGTGATATTTTTACCTCCAAGGACATTATATATATGTATATATAAATCTGCCACACACTAAGCTCTTTGAATATGTTTGGTGTACTGCTGATGATTTTGTTGTTCAGGATTAGTGTATGTAATATTTTTACCTCCAAGGGCATTATATATATGTATATATACATCTGCCACACACTAAGCTCTCTGAATATGTTTGGTGTACTGCTGATGATTTTGTTGTTCAGGATTAGTGTATGTGATATTTTTACCTCCAAGGACATTATATATATGTATATATAAATCTGCCACACACTAAGCTCTTTGAATATGTTTGGTGTACTGCTGATGATTTTGTTGTTCAGGATTAGTGTATGTGATATTTTTACCTCCAAGGACATTATATATATGTATATATAAATCTGCCACACACTAAGCTCTTTGAATATGTTTGGTGTACTGCTGATGATTTTGTTGTTCAGGATTAGTGTATGTGATATTTTTACCTCCAAGGACATTATATATATGTATATATAAATCTGCCACACACTAAGCTCTTTGAATATGTTTGGTGTACTGCTGATGATTTTGTTGTTCAGGATTAGTGTATGTGATATTTTTACCTCCAAGGACATTATATATATGTATATATAAATCTGCCACACACTAAGCTCTTTGAATATGTTTGGTGTACTGCTGATGATTTTGTTGTTCAGGATTAGTGTATGTGATATTTTTACCTCCAAGGACATTATATATATGTATATATAAATCTGCCACACACTAAGCTCTTTGAATATGTTTGGTGTACTGCTGATGATTTTGTTGTTCAGGATTAGTGTATGTGATATTTTTACCTCCAAGGACATTATATATATGTATATATAAATCTGCCACACACTAAGCTCTTTGAATATGTTTGGTGTACTGCTGATGATTTTGTTGTTCAGGATTAGTGTATGTGATATTTTTACCTCCAAGGACATTATATATATGTATATATAAATCTGCCACACACTAAGCTCTTTGAATATGTTTGGTGTACTGCTGATGATTTTGTTGTTCAGGATTAGTGTATGTGATATTTTTACCTCCAAGGACATTATATATATGTATATATAAATCTGCCACACACTAAGCTCTTTGAATATGTTTGGTGTACTGCTGATGATTTTGTTGTTCAGGATTAGTGTATGTGATATTTTTACCTCCAAGGACATTATATATATGTATATATAAATCTGCCACACACTAAGCTCTTTGAATATGTTTGGTGTACTGCTGATGATTTTGTTGTTCAGGATTAGTGTATGTGATATTTTTACCTCCAAGGACATTATATATATGTATATATAAATCTGCCACACACTAAGCTCTTTGAATATGTTTGGTGTACTGCTGATGATTTTGTTGTTCAGGATTAGTGTATGTGATATTTTTACCTCCAAGGACATTATATATATGTATATATAAATCTGCCACACACTAAGCTCTTTGAATATGTTTGGTGTACTGCTGATGATTTTGTTGTTCAGGATTAGTGTATGTGATATTTTTACCTCCAAGGACATTATATATATGTATATATAAATCTCACACACACTAAGCTCTTTGAATATGTTTGGTGTACTGCTGATGATTTTGTTGTTCAGGATTAGTGTATGTGATATTTTTACCTCCAAGGACATTATATATATGTATATATAAATCTGCCACACACTAAGCTCTTTGAATATGTTTGGTGTACTGCTGATGATTTTGTTGTTCAGGATTAGTGTATGTGATATTTTTACCTCCAAGGACATTATATATATGTATATATAAATCTGCCACACACTAAGCTCTTTGAATATGTTTGGTGTACTGCTGATGATTTTGTTGTTCAGGATTAGTGTATGTGATATTTTTACCTCCAAGGACATTATATATATGTATATATAAATCTGCCACACACTAAGCTCTTTGAATATGTTTGGTGTACTGCTGATGATTTTGTTGTTCAGGATTAGTGTATGTGATATTTTTACCTCCAAGGACATTATATATATGTATATATAAATCTCCCACACACTAAGCTCTTTGAATATGTTTGGTGTACTGCTGATGATTTTGTTGTTCAGGATTAGTGTATGTGATATTTTTACCTCCAAGGACATTATATATATGTATATATAAATCTGCCACACACTAAGCTCTTTGAATATGTTTGGTGTACTGCTGATGATTTTGTTGTTCAGGATTAGTGTATGTGATATTTTTACCTCCAAGGACATTATATATATGTATATATAAATCTGCCACACACTAAGCTCTTTGAATATGTTTGGTGTACTGCTGATGATTTTGTTGTTCAGGATTAGTGTATGTGATATTTTTACCTCCAAGGACATTATATATATGTATATATAAATCTGCCACACACTAAGCTCTTTGAATATGTTTGGTGTACTGCTGATGATTTTGTTGTTCAGGATTAGTGTATGTGATATTTTTACCTCCAAGGACATTATATATATGTATATATAAATCTCCCACACACTAAGCTCTTTGAATATGTTTGGTGTACTGCTGATGATTTTGTTGTTCAGGATTAGTGTATGTGATATTTTTACCTCCAAGGACATTATATATATGTATATATAAATCTCACACACACTAAGCTCTTTGAATATGTTTGGTGTACTGCTGATGATTTTGTTGTTCAGGATTAGTGTATGTGATATTTTTACCTCCAAGGACATTATATATATGTATATATAAATCTGCCACACACTAAGCTCTTTGAATATGTTTGGTGTACTGCTGATGATTTTGTTGTTCAGGATTAGTGTATGTGATATTTTTACCTCCAAGGACATTATATATATGTATATATAAATCTGCCACACACTAAGCTCTTTGAATATGTTTGGTGTACTGCTGATGATTTTGTTGTTCAGGATTAGTGTATGTGATATTTTTACCTCCAAGGACATTATATATATGTATATATAAATCTGCCACACACTAAGCTCTTTGAATATGTTTGGTGTACTGCTGATGATTTTGTTGTTCAGGATTAGTGTATGTGATATTTTTACCTCCAAGGACATTATATATATGTATATATAAATCTGCCACACACTAAGCTCTTTGAATATGTTTGGTGTACTGCTGATGATTTTGTTGTTCAGGATTAGTGTATGTGATATTTTTACCTCCAAGGACATTATATATATGTATATATAAATCTGCCACACACTAAGCTCTTTGAATATGTTTGGTGTACTGCTGATGATTTTGTTGTTCAGGATTAGTGTATGTGATATTTTTACCTCCAAGGACATTATATATATGTATATATAAATGTCCTGCACACTAAGCTCTTTGAATATGTTTGGTGTACTGCTGATGATTTTGTTGTTCAGGATTAGTGTATGTGATATTTTTACCTCCAAGGACATTATATATATATATATATATATATATATATATATATATATATATATATATATGTTTGGTGTACTGCTGATAATTTTGTTGTTCAGGATTCGTTTATGTGATATTTTTACCTCCAAGGACATTATATATATGTATATATAAATCTGCCACACACTAAGCTCTTTGAATATGTTTGGTGTACTGCTGATGATTTTGTTGTTCAGGATTAGTGTATGTGATATTTTTACCTCCAAGGACATTATATATATGTATATATAAATCTGCCACACACTAAGCTCTTTGAATATGTTTGGTGTACTGCTGATGATTTTGTTGTTCAGGATTAGTGTATGTGATATTTTTACCCACAAGGACATTATATATATGTATATATAAATCTCCCACACACTAAGCTCTTTGAATATGTTTGGTGTACTGCTGATGATTTTGTTGTTCAGGATTAGTGTATGTGATATTTTTACCTCCAAGGACATTATATATATGTATATATAAATCTCCCACACACTAAGCTCTTTGAATATGTTTGGTGTACTGCTGATGATTTTGTTGTTCAGGATTAGTGTATGTGATATTTTTACCTCCAAGGACATTATATATATGTATATATAAATCTGCCACACACTAAGCTCTTTGAATATGTTTGGTGTACTGCTGATGATTTTGTTGTTCAGGATTAGTGTATGTGATATTTTTACCTCCAAGGACATTATATATATGTATATATAAATCTCCCACACACTAAGCTCTTTGAATATGTTTGGTGTACTGCTGATGATTTTGTTGTTCAGGATTAGTGTATGTGATATTTTTACCTCCAAGGACATTATATATATATGTATATATAAATCTCACACACACTAAGCTCTTTGAATATGTTTGGTGTACTGCTGATGATTTTGTTGTTCAGGATTAGTGTATGTGATATTTTTACCTCCAAGGACATTATATATATGTATATCTAAATCTGCCACACACTAAGCTCTTTGAATATGTTTGGTGTACTGCTGATGATTTTGTTGTTCAGGATTAGTGTATGTGATATTTTTACCTCCAAGGACATTATATATATGTATATATAAATCTCCCACACACTAAGCTCTTTGAATATGTTTGGTGTACTGCTGATGATTTTGTTGTTCAGGATTAGTGTATGTGATATTTTTACCTCCAAGGACATTATATATATGTATATATAAATCTCCCACACACTAAGCTCTTTGAATATGTTTGGTGTACTGCTGATGATTTTGTTGTTCAGGATTAGTGTATGTGATATTTTTACCTCCAAGGACATTATATATATGTATATATAAATCTCCCACACACTAAGCTCTTTGAATATGTTTGGTGTACTGCTGATGATTTTGTTGTTCAGGATTAGTGTATGTGATATTTTTACCTCCAAGGACATTATATATATATATATATATATATATATATATATATATATATATATATATATATATATGTATATATAAATCTGCCACACACTAAGCTCTTTGAATATGTTTGGTGTACTGCTGATGATTTTGTTGTTCAGGATTAGTGTATGTGATATTTTTACCTCCAAGGACATTATATATATGTATATATAAATCTGCCACACACTAAGCTCTTTGAATATGTTTGGTGTACTGCTGATGATTTTGTTGTTCAGGATTAGTGTATGTGATATTTTTACCTCCAAGGACATTATATATATGTATATATAAATCTGCCACACACTAAGCTCTTTGAATATGTTTGGTGTACTGCTGATGATTTTGTTGTTCAAGATTAGTGTATGTGATATTTTTACCTCCAAGGACATTATATATATGTATATATAAATCTCCCACACACTAAGCTCTTTGAATATGTTTGGTGTACTGCTGATGATTTTGTTGTTCATGATTAGTGTATGTGATATTTTTACCTCCAAGGACATTATATATATGTATATACAAATCTCCAGCACACTAAGCTCTTTGAATATGTTTGGTGTACTGCTGATGATTTTGTTGTTCAGGATTAGTGTATGTGATATTTTTACCTCCAAGGACATTATATATATATATATATATATATATATATATATATATATATATATATATATATATGTATATATAAATCTGCCACACACTAAGCTCTTTGAATATGTTTGGTGTACTGCTGATGATTTTGTTGTTCAGGATTAGTGTATGTGATATTTTTACCTCCAAGGACATTATATATATGTATATATAAATCTGCCACACACTAAGCTCTTTGAATATGTTTGGTGTACTGCTGATGATTTTGTTGTTCAGGATTAGTGTATGTGATATTTTTACCTCCAAGGACATTATATATATATGTATATATAAATCTGCCACACACTAAGCTCTTTGAATATGTTTGGTGTACTGCTGATGATTTTGTTGTTCAGGATTAGTGTATGTGATATTTTTACCTCCAAGGACATTATATATATGTATATATAAATCTCACACACACTAAGCTCTTTGAATATGTTTGGTGTACTGCTGATGATTTTGTTGTTCAGGATTAGTGTATGTGATATTTTTACCTCCAAGGACATTATATATATGTATATATAAATCTCCCACACACTAAGCTCTTTGAATATGTTTGGTGTACTGCTGATGATTTTGTTGTTCAGGATTAGTGTATGTGATATTTTTACCTCCAAGGACATTATATATATGTATATATAAATCTGCCACACACTAAGCTCTTTGAATATGTTTGGTGTACTGCTGATGATTTTGTTGTTCAGGATTAGTGTATGTGATATTTTTACCTCCAAGGACATTATATATATGTATATATAAATCTGCCACACACTAAGCTCTTTGAATATGTTTGGTGTACTGCTGATGATTTTGTTGTTCAGGATTAGTGTATGTGATATTTTTACCTCCAAGGACATTATATATATGTATATATAAATCTGCCACACACTAAGCTCTTTGAATATGTTTGGTGTACTGCTGATGATTTTGTTGTTCAGGATTAGTGTATGTGATATTTTTACCTCCAAGGACATTATATATATGTATATATAAATCTCCCACACACTAAGCTCTTTGAATATGTTTGGTGTACTGCTGATGATTTTGTTGTTCAGGATTAGTGTATGTGATATTTTTACCTCCAAGGACATTATATATATGTATATATAAATCTCCCACACACTAAGCTCTTTGAATATGTTTGGTGTACTGCTGATGATTTTGTTGTTCAGGATTAGTGTATGTGATATTTTTACCTCCAAGGACATTATATATATGTATATATAAATCTGCCACACACTAAGCTCTTTGAATATGTTTGGTGTACTGCTGATGATTTTGTTGTTCAGGATTAGTGTATGTGATATTTTTACCTCCAAGGACATTATATATATATGTATATATAAATCTCCCACACACTAAGCTCTTTGAATATGTTTGGTGTACTGCTGATGATTTTGTTGTTCAGGATTAGTGTATGTGATATTTTTACCTCCAAGGACATTATATATATGTATATATAAATCTCCCACACACTAAGCTCTTTGAATATGTTTGGTGTACTGCTGATGATTTTGTTGTTCAGGATTAGTGTATGTGATATTTTTACCTCCAAGGACATTATATATATATATATATATATATAAATCTGCCACACACTAAGCTCTTTGAATATGTTTGGTGTACTGCTGATGATTTTGTTGTTCAGGATTAGTGTATGTGATATTTTTACCTCCAAGGACATTATATATATGTATATATAAATCTCCCACACACTAAGCTCTTTGAATATGTTTGGTGTACTGCTGATGATTTTGTTGTTCAGGATTAGTGTATGTGATATTTTTACCTCCAAGGACATTATATATATGTATATATAAATCTCCAGCACACTAAGCTCTTTGAATATGTTTGGTGTACTGCTGATGATTTTGTTGTTCAGGATTAGTGTATGTGATATTTTTACCTCCAAGGACATTATATATATGTATATATAAATCTCACACACACTAAGCTCTTTGAATATGTTTGGTGTACTGCTGATGATTTTGTTGTTCAGGATTAGTGTATGTGATATTTTTACCTCCAAGGACATTATATATATGTATATATAAATCTGCCACACACTAAGCTCTTTGAATATGTTTGGTGTACTGCTGATGATTTTGTTGTTCAGGATTAGTGTATGTGATATTTTTACCTCCAAGGACATTATATATATGTATATATAAATCTCACACACACTAAGCTCTTTGAATATGTTTGGTGTACTGCTGATGATTTTGTTGTTCAGGATTAGTGTATGTGATATTTTTACCTCCAAGGACATTATATATATGTATATATAAATCTCCCACACACTAAGCTCTTTGAATATGTTTGGTGTACTGCTGATGATTTTGTTGTTCAGGATTAGTGTATGTGATATTTTTACCTCCAAGGACATTATATATATGTATATATAAATCTGCCACACACTAAGCTCTTTGAATATGTTTGGTGTACTGCTGATGATTTTGTTGTTCAGGATTAGTGTATGTGATATTTTTACCTCCAAGGACATTATATATATGTATATATAAATCTCCCACACACTAAGCTCTTTGAATATGTTTGGTGTACTGCTGATGATTTTGTTGTTCAGGATTAGTGTATGTGATATTTTTACCTCCAAGGACATTATATATATGTATATATAAATCTCCCACACACTAAGCTCTTTGAATATGTTTGGTGTACTGCTGATGATTTTGTTGTTCAGGATTAGTGTATGTGATATTTTTACCTCCAAGGACATTATATATATGTATATATAAATCTGCCACACACTAAGCTCTTTGAATATGTTTGGTGTACTGCTGATGATTTTGTTGTTCAGGATTAGTGTATGTGATATTTTTACCTCCAAGGACATTATATATATATGTATATATAAATCTGCCACACACTAAGCTCTTTGAATATGTTTGGTGTACTGCTGATGATTTTGTTGTTCAGGATTAGTGTATGTGATATTTTTACCTCCAAGGACATTATATATATGTATATATAAATCTCCCACACACTAAGCTCTTTGAATATGTTTGGTGTACTGCTGATGATTTTGTTGTTCAGGATTAGTGTATGTGATATTTTTACCTCCAAGGACATTATATATATGTATATATAAATCTGCCACACACTAAGCTCTTTGAATATGTTTGGTGTACTGCTGATGATTTTGTTGTTCAGGATTAGTGTATGTGATATTTTTACCTCCAAGGACATTATATATATGTATATATAAATCTGCCACACACTAAGCTCTTTGAATATGTTTGGTGTACTGCTGATGATTTTGTTGTTCAGGATTAGTGTATGTGATATTTTTACCTCCAAGGACATTATATATATGTATATATAAATCTGCCACACACTAAGCTCTTTGAATATGTTTGGTGTACTGCTGATGATTTTGTTGTTCAGGATTAGTGTATGTGATATTTTTACCTCCAAGGACATTATATATATGTATATATAAATCTCCCACACACTAAGCTCTTTGAATATGTTTGGTGTACTGCTGATGATTTTGTTGTTCAGGATTAGTGTATGTGATATTTTTACCTCCAAGGACATTATATATATGTATATATAAATCTGCCACACACTAAGCTCTTTGAATATGTTTGGTGTACTGCTGATGATTTTGTTGTTCAGGATTAGTGTATGTGATATTTTTACCTCCAAGGACATTATATATATGTATATACAAATCTCCTGCACACTAAGCTCTTTGAATATGTTTGGTGTACTGCTGATGATTTTGTTGTTCAGGATTAGTGTATGTGATATTTTTACCTCCAAGGACATTATATATATGTATATATAAATCTGCCACACACTAAGCTCTTTGAATATGTTTGGTGTACTGCTGATGATTTTGTTGTTCAGGATTAGTGTATGTGATATTTTTACCTCCAAGGACATTATATATATGTATATATAAATCTGCCACACACTAAGCTCTTTGAATATGTTTGGTGTACTGCTGATGATTTTGTTGTTCAGGATTAGTGTATGTGATATTTTTACCTCCAAGGACATTATATATATGTATATATAAATCTCACACACACTAAGCTCTTTGAATATGTTTGGTGTACTGCTGATGATTTTGTTGTTCAGGATTAGTGTATGTGATATTTTTACCTCCAAGGACATTATATATATGTATATATAAATCTGCCACACACTAAGCTCTTTGAATATGTTTGGTGTACTGCTGATGATTTTGTTGTTCAGGATTAGTGTATGTGATATTTTTACCTCCAAGGACATTATATATATGTATATATAAATCTGCCACACACTAAGCTCTTTGAATATGTTTGGTGTACTGCTGATGATTTTGTTGTTCAGGATTAGTGTATGTGATATTTTTACCTCCAAGGACATTATATATATGTATATATAAATCTCCCACACACTAAGCTCTTTGAATATGTTTGGTGTACTGCTGATGATTTTGTTGTTCAGGATTAGTGTATGTGATATTTTTACCTCCAAGGACATTATATATATGTATATATAAATCTCCCACACACTAAGCTCTTTGAATATGTTTGGTGTACTGCTGATGATTTTGTTGTTCAGGATTAGTGTATGTGATATTTTTACCTCCAAGGACATTATATATATGTATATATAAATCTGCCACACACTAAGCTCTTTGAATATGTTTGGTGTACTGCTGATGATTTTGTTGTTCAGGATTAGTGTATGTGATATTTTTACCTCCAAGGACATTATATATATGTATATATAAATCTCCCACACACTAAGCTCTTTGAATATGTTTGGTGTACTGCTGATGATTTTGTTGTTCAGGATTAGTGTATGTGATATTTTTACCTCCAAGGACATTATATATATGTATATATAAATCTCCCACACACTAAGCTCTTTGAATATGTTTGGTGTACTGCTGATGATTTTGTTGTTCAGGATTAGTGTATGTGATATTTTTACCTCCAAGGACATTATATATATGTATATATAAATCTGCCACACACTAAGCTCTTTGAATATGTTTGGTGTACTGCTGATGATTTTGTTGTTCAGGATTAGTGTATGTGATATTTTTACCTCCAAGGACATTATATATATGTATATATAAATCTCCCACACACTAAGCTCTTTGAATATGTTTGGTGTACTGCTGATGATTTTGTTGTTCAGGATTAGTGTATGTGATATTTTTACCTCCAAGGACATTATATATATGTATATATAAATCTGCCACACACTAAGCTCTTTGAATATGTTTGGTGTACTGCTGATGATTTTGTTGTTCAGGATTAGTGTATGTGATATTTTTACCTCCAAGGACATTATATATATGTATATATAAATCTCACACACACTAAGCTCTTTGAATATGTTTGGTGTACTGCTGATGATTTTGTTGTTCAGGATTAGTGTATGTGATATTTTTACCTCCAAGGACATTATATATATGTATATATAAATCTGCCACACACTAAGCTCTTTGAATATGTTTGGTGTACTGCTGATGATTTTGTTGTTCAGGATTAGTGTATGTGATATTTTTACCTCCAAGGACATTATATATATGTATATATAAATCTGCCACACACTAAGCTCTTTGAATATGTTTGGTGTACTGCTGATGATTTTGTTGTTCAGGATTAGTGTATGTGATATTTTTACCTCCAAGGACATTATATATATGTATATATAAATCTGCCACACACTAAGCTCTTTGAATATGTTTGGTGTACTGCTGATGATTTTGTTGTTCAGGATTAGTGTATGTGATATTTTTACCTCCAAGGACATTATATATATGTATATATAAATCTGCCACACACTAAGCTCTTTGAATATGTTTGGTGTACTGCTGATGATTTTGTTGTTCAGGATTAGTGTATGTGATATTTTTACCTCCAAGGACATTATATATATGTATATATAAATCTCCCACACACTAAGCTCTTTGAATATGTTTGGTGTACTGCTGATGATTTTGTTGTTCAGGATTAGTGTATGTGATATTTTTACCTCCAAGGACATTATATATATGTATATATAAATCTGCCACACACTAAGCTCTTTGAATATGTTTGGTGTACTGCTGATGATTTTGTTGTTCAGGATTAGTGTATGTGATATTTTTACCTCCAAGGACATTATATATATGTATATATAAATCTGCCACACACTAAGCTCTTTGAATATGTTTGGTGTACTGCTGATGATTTTGTTGTTCAGGATTAGTGTATGTGATATTTTTACCTCCAAGGACATTATATATATGTATATATAAATCTGCCACACACTAAGCTCTTTGAATATGTTTGGTGTACTGCTGATGATTTTGTTGTTCAGGATTAGTGTATGTGATATTTTTACCTCCAAGGACATTATATATATGTATATATAAATCTCCCACACACTAAGCTCTTTGAATATGTTTGGTGTACTGCTGATGATTTTGTTGTTCAGGATTAGTGTATGTGATATTTTTACCTCCAAGGACATTATATATATGTATATATAAATCTCCCACACACTAAGCTCTTTGAATATGTTTGGTGTACTGCTGATGATTTTGTTGTTCAGGATTAGTGTATGTGATATTTTTACCTCCAAGGACATTATATATATGTATATATAAATCTGCCACACACTAAGCTCTTTGAATATGTTTGGTGTACTGCTGATGATTTTGTTGTTCAGGATTAGTGTATGTGATATTTTTACCTCCAAGGACATTATATATATGTATATATAAATCTCCCACACACTAAGCTCTTTGAATATGTTTGGTGTACTGCTGATGATTTTGTTGTTCAGGATTAGTGTATGTGATATTTTTACCTCCAAGGACATTATATATATGTATATATAAATCTCCCACACACTAAGCTCTTTGAATATGTTTGGTGTACTGCTGATGATTTTGTTGTTCAGGATTAGTGTATGTGATATTTTTACCTCCAAGGACATTATATATATGTATATATAAATCTCACACACACTAAGCTCTTTGAATATGTTTGGTGTACTGCTGATGATTTTGTTGTTCAGGATTAGTGTATGTGATATTTTTACCTCCAAGGACATTATATATATGTATAAATCTAC
>NC_056732.1:1753996757-1754036546 GCF_019279795.1 Protopterus annectens | reverse complement strand
ACAGTGAGTTCTTTACTATAGCAATACATGTGGACTTATTTGCGAGGTGTTGTGCACTCCTGCAGAAGTCCCGACCAGTCTTGTTAACACATCAGGGTATTTATTTACTTGCTCACAGTAGTACAGTCACTACTGCCATTTAAGTACACTAGACCACCATAACAGCATACCCCTCATTTAATATACCTCTCAGCAGTTAGCACCATTGTCTTCTGAACAGGGTGGCACATACCCTGTGTCATAAATCACTCTTTTTCTCATGTGCTGTGAAGTACAGTTATAGCCTCTCCCAGAATACAACTCACGTTTTAAAAATAATCGTTCTTCCCTATGAACACCTATAATGGTCATGCTTTGATTATTTATATTTGTTTTCACCGTGGAAGGAATTTCTACAGTTGAAATCTTGTCAACTGAAGGTCTGAACCATTAAATTCTTTGTTTTTTACAATTTGCAGCTGAGTGTTATCCTTGTCGTCTCCTTGAGGAACTGATTTCCTCTGACTTCACTGACAGCTGTCAACTGTGAAGAGGGAAAGTAAACTAAAAAGAGGAAGCCAGCTGTTTCTAACTGGGCTCAAATTGTACGGCTCTGCTATGCAAACAGAATATAAAAAAGGTTATACTATGTAACTGCAGGCAATGTCTGAGTGTGTGTGTCTGTGCATGGGAAAAGAGAACATTTTCAAAGCTTTGTGCTAATGATTTTAACTCGTTGTTAGCACTACAATTTGTCATGTTCTGATTTTTTTTTGTAGGCACAGATGACCTCTTGCATTGTATTACTGCACTTAACTGTTATATTGCAATTATTTTATTTATAATACTACAGTATACTGATTGACAAATTAGAACATTTTCTTTTACCGGAAGGCTTGAAAGACTGGGTAAATCACCCGATACATTAAAACCAAGAAAAAATATTTACTTAACACGTTTTTCTTGCTTTTAACGTATCGGGTGATTTATCCAGTCTTATCAAGCCTTCCGATATGTTAAAAGCAAGAAAAACTTTTATTTAACATCAAACACTAGTGCTTGAGCTTAAATAAAAGTTTTTCTTGCTTTTAACGTATCGGGTGATTTATCCAGTCTTATCAAGCCTTCCAGAGGCTTGATAAGACTGGATACATCACCCGATACGTTAAAAGCAAGAAAAACGTTTATTTAAGCTCAAACACTAGTGTTTGAATTTAAATAACGTTTTTCTTGCTTTTAACTTATCGGGCGATGTATCCAGTCTTATCAAGCCTTCCGGAGGCTTGATAAGACTGGATAAATCACCCGATATGTTAAAAGCATGAAAAACGTTTATTTAAGCTCAAACACTAGTGTTTGAAGTTAAATAAATGTTTTTCTTGTTTTTAATGTATCGGGTCACTTATCTAGTCATATCAAGCCTTCCGGTAAGGTTAAAAGCAAGAAAAACTTTTATTTAAGACTCAGACACTAGCTTGATAAGACTGGATACATCACCCGATACGTTAAAAGCAAAGTTTATTTAAGCTGAAACCACTAGCTGTTTGAGCTTAAATAAATGTTTTTCTTGCTTTTAACGTATTAGGTGATTTAACCAGTCTTATCAAGCCTTTCGTTGGGTTACTAGAGAGTTTCCACCTATTTTTTTTTTTTAAGGAAGTAAGGTAACATTTAGTGCGATGCTGCAATGGGGAGCTAGCACATAAAACCTAGGAAATACTGATAAAAGAAAATCAGTGCATGCCACAGCATTTACCTAAATGCCGAAACAAACTGAAGAAGCTGTAGTGAACACTGTGTGAAGACGGGAACCCAATAACCAGTGTGTTATTCCAGACGGAACAAAAACAGGACTGAAATAGAGCTTTGCACAGCTGTTTAAGGTACATGAATGCAGAGGGTGTTATTGCTGCGACGTCAGGACTGATGTCAGAAAATGGGAGGGGACTAACTCAATGATTGACAGTGCTTTAGCTTCGGACCAAGGCAAAACTGCTATTTCAGGAATGAGCCAGTGCCCCTTTAAGATGGATGTACGGGGTGGGGCTTGGTCACTTCTTTTAGATAAATGTGAAGTCTACAGGCAGTTACATTTGGATGCAGGTAACTGGCCAAGTTTAAATGAACATATTTCCATCAGTCCCATTTTAAAGCTTATGGTTTTAGATAAGTAGTAGTAGGTTGAGCATTTATATATTAAAAACAAAAACATTTATTTTCACATTTTTACATGTTTATGGTGTATTACAAAGAGGACTTTTTAGGACTTTTTATATAACATATATTTATATATCTTTCCTTCTTAAGAGCATTTTATATAAATTGTGATGATGGTTTTTGGATTTTACTATTGTTAGGTATTTTTTTGCTGATATCTTTAAGGGGTGTGTCTATATTTAATTGCTTTATGACGTTATTTGAAAGTATGTATAAATTGATTTGGTCATTTTTATTATTTATCTGATGAAGTTCTTAATTTTAAGGCCAAAAGCGCTTATGTATTAAACCTGTATTAAACCTTTGGAGTGCACATTTTGGACATGGTGGACTCATTATTTACATTTGGGGAGTACATCCTTTGAGCCTTCTTCCTCCTGTTCTTGTAGTTTTTTTGGACCTGACAAAAGTTGGCCACATTTTACATTTTTTGGAAAACATGTCAGCTGCAACTAATTGTTTCCCAGGTGCACAGACTGGTCTGGCATTAAACAATCTCAATTTTATTAACAGGCTTTAACACCTTGATGTAATTTTCTCTCTAACCCTAACATGTATCCATGTATGTTAATTGCACATATGTTAATTCTGTTGCTTTTTCAAGAGGCAGCCTTTTGGTATAACCTCAGCACCCAAAATCTTTCAGAACTGACTGAGTGATTTGCTAAAAGGATGAGATAGTGTTATTGTTATGGATGGCATCCTTATATTTGGTCTCGAAAAGGAGACATATAACTTCAGGTCAGAGGTAGCACTCCAAATCATTAAATATTCCAGGTTAGGTTGAATCAAAATAAATGATGTTCACAGATATTTGCAAATTAAGAAAGAATGCCTTGCAAGTGTTTGGGCATATAAAGGATTCCCTGGATACTTTTCAGGACTTAAGAGTTTCCAGCTTCAGACTGACCAAAAATCATTGGTTACACAATTAATTCCTATAATTTAGACAAAGTTCCACCAAGATGTCAAAACTGTAAATAAATCAGTGCAATCCATGTGTGTAGAAAACAGCCTTAGCAGACATTTCCCAGAAATCTGATGCATGGATACTATTATCAGGTACCAAATCTGATTTTGGCACCTGTGTTTAATTATTCTTCTGTATGAAATAAAATCTCTTTTTTCTGCTGTATCCCTCTTTAGCAAATATTTCTACTCTAAATGCAGCTTTTATTCCATCCCACTATCTTATTTCTCATGAATATATGTCTGTCTTGTTATCAGTTAAAGTTTGATTTATGTTTTATATTAATTTTTGATTATGGTTTATTTTTTTGCATTCATAATGTGCCCATCTCTATATGAATTGTTTTACTTATATAGCCAGTGCTATATTTTCATTCTTATAACAGACCAGTCTTGGGTATATCTAAGTCTCCAATATGACTAATAAACATCTTTTATCATGAACATTTCTCTTATACCAGTTTGAATTATTATAGTTTGTAAATGTATATTGTCTGATATATTTATGGCTGACTCTCCACATGTCTGTCATCCTTCCCTTAACCATCTCTGTTATCAAAAACTGTCCACTTTATTACATTTTCTTTTTCTGAACATTTTTTTCAATTTGGGGTTCCATTTTTGAATTAAAGTGTCTACCATTTACTTAGATTCACAAGTTGCACTTGGATATCTTCCATTCCCCTTAACAATTCCTCCCAGGTTTCAAAAAAAATCCCTAAAATTCTGTTATCTCTGTTAAAAAGCACATTAGTCCCAATGTATTATGTTTTACTCACCTCCACGTTATCTACTTCCTTTCCACATTCTCAATTACTTTTTTCTATTATTCATAATCTTTTCATAAATACACTCGCTGCCATCTTTTTCCCTACTTACTTCATTATTAGCTTTGAGAGTCTGAAATTCCTTTGTTCTTAATTTATCAGTGTCCTGTTCCCTTAATGTTTTGAAGTAATATTAAATGACCTCTGTCTCTTTGTAGTTTTGAATCAGTCTCAGTAGCTCAACAGGTGGTGCTGGAAGAACACAAAGCTATGGGTTCTATTTGCACTCCAGGTAGCTGGATTAATTTTTCATTATTGACACAGATCTGCAGGATAAGAGGGATATTGCATTCCTGAGAGTGCTGTCCTTCAGACAAGATGTTAAACCAAGAACCAATCTACCCTAGTTGGTGGTAACTCAGGTGGATGTAAAAGATCCCATGGTACTTAGCAAAAAAAAAAAAAGACTAAGGGAAGTTCTTCGGTTTTTTTGACTACATTTCCCCTAGTCAGTAGAACTAGAATATTGGGTCTTTCCAGGAAAAGAGGCCATTGGCCTAATAGCCAACAAATAGTAAATAAAAATATATATTATTTTACAAGATGTGAGCAGTGAATGGTGTGAAACATGAAGAACATCACAGTAAGTAATGTCTTCCATTAATGGCATTATCATAGAAGCTCTTATTTTCTCAATTTTATATCATTCAGAACAAAGCACTCTATCATAATTCTGCCTTTGCACGTTTCTCGCTAGAACTGTTTGATCCTGGTAAAAGACATGCTCATTTGCTCTTTCATAGATGAATACTGGGCAAAGTGCCTAGAGAAGCTATTTTAAGCCTGGTCAGTTACCCTAGTTAAGAATCAAACTCTGTAGCTTGTGTCTATGAGGTGAAGCTCTTAACCACTATTCCAACCACCGCCATCTTGTCTTCATATCTGCATACTTTCCCATTGTTTGCATTTTTGTATCAAGCTTGCCAGTCTGACTTCACCGTTAGTCTTCTCCTTTAAGACGGTAAAGCTGAATCATCTCAGAGTGACATTAGTAGCTCCTTCAGTGAGATGGACTGAACTCCTGTACATACTGAGCATAGTATACAGTTGCAGTACTCGCAGAAATCTCCTGCCAATGTGACTGTTCTAACTTTTAACAATTTGTTTTTACTGGGTAAGTGGATTGGCGTGCAGACCCTTTTTAATGACAACCCAAGCTCACTATGAAGCACACATTAAATTAAGTGCAGGAGCACATTCCTCCCCCCAACATACTCCATGAAGTAATGAAAGATGGAAAAGGAGAGAGTTTATCAGTGCATCAAAATTCTCCTTGTACCACAACTCAGATAACTGCTGTATTAGTCAAAAGCAAGATATACTCCTGGTCTTTAATTGGGGCATTTTAATTGCGATAACAGTTTATTTTTTTAAATCATAGTCACTTGATCATCTGTACCTTCTGAAAACTTCTTTCCTTTTTTTTTTTTTTTTTTTTTTTTGCACAGTTAAAAAGCTGTCTAGACATATGTTTGTAGGGAAACATCTATATCATGGTACCATACTGTACAGAGCACACAAATATTTAAGTGTTTTGTTTGCTTTGTATGCATGTGCATAAGTGATGGCTCTGCATTTATTTTACAAATGTTTATAACTGAATTTCTCCACCTTTACTTTATAAATGTAACTAACCATATCAGTTATGTTATTATATCTCGAATGTCTTGTAAATCAGGTTGATGATGAAGTTCTTTGTAAAGACAGGATGAAAGCATTAAGTTTGTGTTCAATAAAGATCCGGGATTTAAGCCAGTGTTGGTTTTAGTGTGGTCTTTTCCACTGAATATTTCCATGAGACTTCTCTTTTGTAGTGGTTCAAGATGAATCTCTCAGACTGCTTGAACTTTGCAGGATCGGAACATATAGTTTATCAAATAATATGAAGCCATGAAACTCAAGCACATTCTTACTGAAAATGCATTCGTATTTATTTACAGTAAGCCCATTTGCCTCATTTGTATAATACCATTCTCAGTGGTTCATAGGTTGGTACTAGGCTATTGGCCCTAGGGTCTATACAAACCTAGCCAAACAATTGTCTGGATATTTCTTCCCACAATATTTACTGCCCTGGATCCCTGTCTATTAGGGTGACTGATGTGATCCCCGGGGTGAATTTCCCATCTCCCATCCAATCGTCAAGGTTCCTTTTGAAGACGGCCAAGGAGGTGCTCTGCTTGACATGTATGGGCAGTCTATTCCAGAGTATGGGGAGTCTCTGGGTCAAGAACATATCCCTCCAACATGTTTTGTTCATTGTGATGACAAGGTTTAGATCCCTGGAGCGTGTGGCTCTGAGGGATTGGGATTTCTTTAAGTGGAGCATGTCCAACAGCTCAGGGTTTGACATGGCCTTGTATGTTAAGCAGATATTGCCTCTGAGTAGACGATATGCCACAGAGTATAGCTGGAGTTTTTTAGATGGTTAGCATAGGGCATCTGCTTTAGGCCTGTGATTCTTTTAGTGAAGTATTTCTGCGGCCTTTCCAGCTGCTGCAGAGGTCTTGTGAGGTACATACCAAATGGGGTATTGTACTCTATAATGGGTCTAATGAGGAATGAGTACAGTGGGACAATGACCTCCTTTTTTCTGGATTAAAAGCCCTTAGTGATGAGGTGTGTCACATAAAAGGATTTCCTGATTGTTGTGACGATGTGGTTATCGAAGTTGAGACCACCGTCCACCTGTGTCCCTAACTCTCTCATCACACTTTTGGTGTTTAGTGTACTGCCACCTATGTGGTAATTCATGGGTACATGTTTTTTCCCAAAGGGGATAACTATACATTTCTTGGCATTAAGCTTGAGCCCATGGCTCTGGCACCAAGCATCTGTTTCTGTAAGGCCCTTTTGTAGAATATCTACATCATTTGGGGATTCAATAATGGCTCCCAGTTTGCAGTCATCTGCGAACTTTGTTAGCCAGAGACCCTTAGTGTTGGCCTGTACTTCAGAGAAGTAGATGCCAAACAAGAGCGGTCCCAGGACTGAACCCTGAGGTACTCCACTTGTCACGAGCTGGATTTGGAGACAGCTACATTTACAGTCTGGATTCTATCAGTAAGCTAGTTGGCAACCCATCAAGTGATGTAGGGATTTATGCACAGTTTAGTAAGTTTATCTATGATTCCAGAGTGAGGGATGGTGTTGAAGGCCTTGGCGAAGTCCAGATAGGCTGTGTGGACCACCTTACCCTCGTCCACAGCTCTGGAGACTGATTCGAAGAAGTCAATCAGGTTCAGGAGACAAGATCGGCCCTTCACTAACCCAAACTGGTAGGGGTCCAGTGTTTGAAGGTTGCCAATGTCTTTGTTTATAAGTTCCATGATAATACATTCCATGCCCTTGCAGACAGACTGATGGGATGGTAGTTCCCGGGATCCAAGGTGGCTCCCCCCTTGTGGAGTGGGATAACTGTAGCTGTGCGCCACTCAGTGAGCATGAAGCCTGAGGTGAGGCTATGATAAAACATGACACTTAGGTGAGGTGCCAGTTATTTTGATGCTTTCCATAAACAACACTATCACCAAAGTTAATAGCATTTTGATTTCTTTAACCACTTTGAGAATACTATACCGAAATATTTCAGCAGCTGAACTAAGACAAAATATAAACTTCTTGCCTCATGAATCCAGTACAGGTGGTAAGGTTTGTTAGACTCCTACTGTCAAAATAGAGCTGTCTCTGTTATCATCTTTTCGTAAGGTCTAACATTTAGAATACCTTAACACCACTCAGTTCACTGACTATATCATCAACTGCTGTTGTCAGCTATCTTTTTCTCTTAACAGCTGTGTTTACAGTGTTTATGGCATCACATTTCCTGACATCCGAATTCCAAGGCACTTATAGAATCACTATAATGGAACCCATACAGCACACCTGATATTTTTTTCTATTACATCTAGTTCTGAAAATCTGTATGGTTATTTTTCTCCCTTTTTGTAGTATAAAATGTGATGCTTTTCCTTGGTTGTGCTACAGCAGTCACCTTAAGATTTATACGTAGGATGCTTGCTATCCTTTGAGTTTGAAAGAGCCTCTATGACTGGAAAGGACGTTGTAAGAATATGAAGTCATATTTGAAAGAAACTACGAGAAAGACCCGACCAAGCTAGAATTTTCACTGTGTAATCTTAAACCTGTAGTGAAGACTCGTGGAATATATCTAAATTAACCCCTGCAGGCATAATACACTGGTACACTGCTGCTGAATGCCTACGAGTCTTTACTTTTTTTTTTTTTTTTTTTTTTTAGTCTTTATGGTGCATGCAGGCCAATAAATCCAACCCCCACATGCTGTAGACATGCCACATTTCCCACTTTTTCTGAGATCATCAGTACATTATAAATGGCTTCTCTGGCTATACTTTGGAAGCACAGAGCTTAAAAACAAGCCTGATGTCCATAAACATTAGGATGCCTGCAAAATACCTGAATAATATACAAAACAAAGTATAAAACATTACACGGAAAAAAATGTTTAGGAAAACCTACAAAAAAAAAAAAAAAGACCCTAACAACCTAGTGTTTTCACTGTAAACCTTAAACCTCCAGTAGTAAACCTACATGGGATATATGGAAATGAAAAGGACATACCAGTGTTACAGCTACATGGTTTCTGAACTGCCTTTTAACTTTTTAAGTCTTAAAGGTGCACTCAGGTCATTAAAGCCAAACCTCATTAGCTATGATATTTCTATGTTTCACACTCATCAGAGCCCTTCAGATCATTACAAGACTGTTGTCTCTAAATATTAGGATGACTGTAAAATACCCAAAAAAATATCCAAGCTAAATGATAAAAAGGTTATACAAACAAACCATTCATTAAAAACCACAAGAAGGTCTGAGCCAAGCTAGAATCTTCACTATGTAATACCTTAATCCATCAATAGTGGAGGCCCATGAGATATATGGAAATGAATCTTTAAGGACATTCCACTGCTTCAGTTAAATGCCTTCTGAATGACCCTTCAGCTAAATGGTTTCTGAACGACCATGGTGCATTCAGGGCAGTAAAGTCAACCTCCACAAGCTGTCGACATGCCATGTTCCATTCTTTTTCTGAGCTCATCAGAAAAGCATGAGTGGATTGTCTAACTATAGTTTAGAAATACAGAGCTTAAAAATAAACCTAATGTCCATAAACATTAAAGCAATTCCAAAATGCTCCAAATAACATCCAGCTCAAAGGGTGAAAAGATCACACAGGAAAACCATTTACACTGCAAAATATCCCAAATAACCTACTGAAAACTAAACATACCAGTGTTTCAGCTACATAAATCCAAAATGACACTACTATTTTACTTTTTAAAGTCTTTATGGTGCATTCAGTTCAATAAAGGCAAAGCTCTGTGGTTCCAAGGTATAGCCAATCAATCTACTTGTGCTGTGCTGAGGATCTCAGAAAATTAGCAAAATATGACATGTCTGCAGTTGATGAGTTTGGATGTACTGGTCTGAATGCAACATAAAGACGTACAAAAATAAAAATTCATAGGCATTCAGAAGCCATGTAGCTGAAAACATGGTATGTCCTTAAGGGCTCATTTGCACATAACCTACCAGTACAGAAGCTTAAAGGTCAGATTTGATGAGTGACTTGGAAAAAGTTGCTGTTGAGCATAGGGTGGCAATATTCATGGGAGCCGGGTCCAATATTTTTGAACTCCTACCTGAGACTTGGCCCATTTGGTCTAGGGAAATAGTATTACTGAAACACATGAATTTTTGTACATATTTATTTCAGATGAAGTAGGTTTCTCAGTTAATGGAGGAATAGTTGAAGTCTCTCAAAAGAATAATGTTAGGTTCAATAAGCAAGGATGTCAGTTTGTTTAGATATGCCTTATGGGCTACAGGTGACATGCAAGGTGTACTAAAGTTGGCTATGATGACCTGACAAAATTTATGATCCCACCTTATCTTAATGAACTCCTTTCATATGCTTCCAAATTTGTGTAGAATTCCTCTGCTCAACTCAATGTATGCATTCAGGCGGCTGCCCCAATAAGCAATAAATACAATGCCAAATTCAGGAATAAATTCCTGTGGTGAAACCACAATGTAAACAAACTATACAATAACAAGAAAAAAACATAGCTCATAAAAACAAACTTAATACTTCATCATCTAGAGACGAACTCAAAATGATCAACAAACAACTCAGAAACAAAATCAAATCCTCTGAAATTAAATACAAATTAAGAATAGCAATCTATCTCTGCTAAGGACAAACACAAAGCTTTTTTTTCAACTATGCAAGAAAACCTTAGCAGTAGTGGCCAGCAATGTTAAGAGCTAATAAATAAGCTTTTTTCACCTAGGTCAGAAACCTTATTAGTAGTGGCCAGCAATGTTAAGAGCTAATACATAACAGCAACACTTGTTCATCCCCTGAAGACATAGCCAAAATATTAATAAACAAATTTAACTCTAACTTTTCTCCACTATCTACCAACACCTTTCTCCAGCTTATTAAAATACCCATATCATAACCTTTGATCACCTCCAAGCAGGTTCTGAATGCTATTTCCAAGGTCAAAAACACTTGCTCCTTAGATCCTGATAATATGCCTTCTCACAGTACCAGACACTGTATGATAGACTGACTACTAAGCCTATTCAACCTTAGACTCTCCACTGGACTAATGTCAAAGCAATGAAGTAATCCCATTCCCAAAGAGGGATCAACTACTGATCCAGGAAATTACAGACCTAGAAGCATCATGAGCCCTATGAGCCATGGGTGTTTATTTGATTTGCTTCTGCCTATCACTAATCTCTGTCTGCATTTCATTTTGAATTAAAGTTTTTTCATTTAAGGTTTGGTTACTTCTATTTTTTTATATTTTCTTATATACTGCATTGTTTTACGTATTTTTGTAATGCTGGAATTTTAAGAGGTCTTGGCTAAGGTCAGTTAGAAAAGTTAGAAAAGAATTCCTTTGCAGACAGTGAATAACAGGTATACTCTGTTAAAGGCTAATATAGCCAAGGTGCTAGAGAAAATTAATTTTTTGTGGACTTGTTTTTATTAAAGAAAAATTTGGATTGCACCTTACTGGCTTGGCATGTGTGGTTAACAGCATTTTTTGGTATTTTTCTTTGTGAGGTGGTTATACAAGTAAATAACATCCTTCTAATTAGTGGGAGGAGCTGAGAAACAGCATTCCTGTTTAACTAGACATTTTTGGAGGTATCTTTATTTAGCTGGAGTGATTTTTTGACTTGCGCCTGCCTGACTATTGCTGCTCTCCATCTCCATTTGATTTTTCTACCCATACATCCAACTGTTGTTGCACTGTTAAAGTTGATGGCTTTTGAGTTTGTCTGTCCCTACTATAAATCTGATTTTGGACACTCCTCCCGATCCCATCAGCTTACTCTATTGAGTACAAAGAAATCAGTTGAAAAGACCCATACCTTTACTCTCTTAAAGTTGAATTATCTCCTGTTTCCTCCCTTCCCATTTACTAAAAAAAAGAAAAAAATAAGCTTTATTCACCTGCTTTTATTGTGTCTGTGCATCTTCCTACCTTTTTTACTTTATTTTGCTTTTGTTGCCTGTTCTTAAAAGTGTTCATTTGCATTTATTACTGCTTGTTAGTAGCCTTATTCAATTGTAACTGTTATTCTAAGCCTCTTAGTTTTGATGTAAGCACTTGGGATTCAAACTAGTTATCTTACATAAGGAAGTTTTGCAGTCTACACTCTTGTGGCAGCAGAGGTAGCTTACACCCTTCTAAGTTGGGAATTGCTGGTTGAAGGCTTATTGTGTCAATTATTCTAAAAGTGTCTTCGTTCTGGTTTAAGTGCTTGGGCTTCAGGCCAGTTATTTTACATTAAGAAGGTTTGTGGTCTACACTCTTGTGGGAGGAGAGGTTAGTCTCTGCCCTTCTGAGCTGGGAATTTTTGGTTGAAGGGTTATTGTGCCTGTAAGTGTCTTTGTTATAGTTTAAGCTCAATTAACTGGAGCTGCTCTGTGTTTGGCATCCATTGCCGGAGTTCTAGAGTGTTTCTGCTTGAATCCAAGCCATTTGAAGCTAAGAACAAGAAATTAAGCTTATTTTGAGTTTGATCTGCACTTTTTCATCTGTATTTTACTATTTTACTGCATTAATTTGTCCCTTTTGACTGTCTTTACTATTTGTGCCTGCTTATTAGCTGCACTTGTTTTGCGGTGAAATATTGCTTACTTAGCATGGACTAGAGCCAGACTTGCTGAATCTAACCTGTTTTTCATACACTTGAACTCAGATTCAACCATATTACATTCAGAAAGGCTGCCTTGCACCCTTGTGACAGAAGAGTGTGGCTATAGCCTTTTCTGAGCTGAGGATCACTGGAGAAAAGATCATTTTGTGCTTTCCTACTGGCAAAAACTGTTTATTTTTGCCTGTATATAAGCCTTGTGTTTGCTCGTTTTGGCTCAATTAACCGAAACTGCTCTGCATTTGGCATCCTTTGCCAGAGGTCCAGAGTGTTTCTGCTTGAATCCAAGCCATTCAAAGCTAAGTACAAGAAATTAAGTTTATTTTGAGCTTGATCTGCACTTTTCTTTTTCATCTGTATTTTACTGTTTTACTGCATTAATTTGGCCTTTTTGACTTTTACAATTTGTGCCTGCTTATTACCTGCACTTTGTTACACCAAAATATTGCTTAGCATAGACTAGATACAGATTTGCTGAATCTAGCCTGTTTTTCATACACTTAAACTCAAATCCAGCCCATCTTATATTAAGAATGGCGCCCCTGCATCCTTGTGGCAGAACAGTGTGGCTATAACCTTGTCTGAGCTGGGGACTGCTAGGAGAATCATTGTGCAATTTCCTATTAGCAAACTAGTTTACAACTGTTTACTTTCAACAGTATATAAGATTCACATTTCTGCATAGTTGCGCAGCACAGAATGGGATTGGCAGTGCCTTGTATAGATGCAAACACCTAGAAATGATTTTTTTCCCTAGACAACAGTCATTGAAACTTTCCTAGCTCCCCTGCTGCTCTGTAGGCAATACAGCTGCACAACTCTGCATTGCAGGCAACTCAGATGAGCACTGAGCATCATCACCCCACTTTCCATCCCTGACCTTCTATAGAATAAGTCCCCTTGTTAATCCCAGACCAATAGCTGATCTAATTTGCCCTCTCAGAAATTAGTACTTAAGAGTTACCTGATACCATGGGCAGTCAGTTTCCCAACATTTTTCCAGCCAGCCTGATTGACATGAGCATCTTGAAGCAATGTATTAATTGCCTCATATATACTGACAACCACTTGCTCCTAAAGCAAACAAATACAGTATGTGAGAGATGTAACTATATCATGAAACTTGAATTAGTCCTCTCACATAACAATAAACAAAACATCATCCACTCACACAAGATAAGGTCAAGACACATAAACCCACATATGCAGAGGTACTCATTAAGAGTCTACCAAAAGACCAGAGACCTCTCAAGCATAAACAACCTACACATACTGGTACACGAACAGAATCCACCACTACACTTAATAACACACAAATCAGTGTCTCAACAATTAAGCTCTCATGGCAAAACACCTCAAAACCTAATGTCCTAGTCATAGGTGACTCAATAGTGAAACACAAAGATGTCCCCCTCACCAGGTTAGACAAGGAGAAGGCCACGGTTAGCTGCCTGTCAGGTACCAGGATCCATCAAATCGTGCATGCACTCAAGTCACTCAGCAATAATTACTGTTATGATTCTGTTACAGTACATAATGGAGTGAATGACTTGAGACATACCTCTTTGGACTATATGAAGACAGACATGACTGAACTCTCAGATTATGTGTCCCAGGCAGGTATGTCCCTAGCCCTAAGCAGCAGTCTACCTTCACCTAAGATGATGCCACAATACAGACAAAAATGATTGATTTCAATAATTGGCTTAGCATCTGGTGTCAGTCCAGGGGATCCAGTATCTGACAGCCTGGGAAGACATGGTCAACAGACCATGCTGCATTGCCAGAGATGGCCTTCACCTGTCTCCTCAAGGCTTTCAGATACTGGCAAAGACGTTTGCCGCCTAATAACAGGAAAAAGACCAACACAAAGGTGAACGAGGTCTGCAAAAACACAGAACAAATCCAAAAGATGTATACAGACACTGGAGACGCTCAAAGAAGTAGAAACTTTTAATAATCCACAATGTTCACAAAGCTTTCAGGTATGGCTACCCTTCTTTAGTGTGATAACAAAACACTACAGTTAGCAAAATGACTTTAATATATAGTTAACAAGATCACATGACACAGTCAATAAAATTCTTAAAGAACTAACACACTCATCACAAGCAAAGATAAATGCATTCAAAACAAGTGCAAACAAGTACATATAAAGAGAAATAAAAAATAAAAACATATATTAAAAAAAAAACATTTAAAATTACATGCAAAAAATACATGTGAAAAATATATTTAAACTGCATATAAAATACTAGTAAACCAGTAGCTTAAAATGTCCTGTTTTTTTTTTTCAGTATAGGTTTTATGCTAACTTTTGCATTAATTATTGGTTCACAGTCAGCTAGTGGCCGAGTAATCCAATTATATTCAGAGACCTCTAATTTATTATTCAGGTCTACACCTCTTATATTCTTTGAAATAATCTGTATCACCCTGAATTTAAATTCATGGTTCTTCCCTTTTTCTAAAATATGTTTAGTTAAAGTGTTGAGTGTAACACTTCTTCGTATTTCAGAAGTGTGTTGAGTTATACAACCTTTAGGTTTATGTGTGCTTTTGCCTACATAAAAAGCAGGACAAACAGTGCACGTAGCTAAGTAAACAATATTTGCGGTATTACAAGTGGCAAAACAGCTGAAACTAAATTTCTTATTTGACGCTATCATTAGTTATAATATAGTTACAGCTCACACAATTGCAACATGGAAAAGTCCAAACTTACTCATTTTAGGATTAATTTTAGTTGTGTTATAAGAAAAACATTTATAACATAAATGCTTCCTAAGGTTAGGACAATTCCTGTCTGTAAAGCTAGGTTTGAGCCAATAATGGCTGTAAGCTCTGGCATACTCTCAAGAATGCCCCGATTTCTTGATATGATGATTTTTACTCTTTTCATCTTTTCATTCTCATACTGTAAGTTGTAGTACACCTTAAGTAATTTTGTTACTTCTTCTCTGTGATGAAACATTAGAATACATATTCTCTCCACCAAAATAAGGTCTGGCTGAACCGCTCCTATCTCTCAGAACTTCCAACTTCACCCGTTTCACGAATTCGCTATCATAACTTCTTCCTTTAAATTGCTTGATCGTTTCTTCTATCTGTTCAATGCATACCTCATCACTGGTAATCAGTCTGCTTACTCTTAACAACTGACTTCTAGCTATAGCTCTAAATGTATGGAGGGGCATGCATACTACATCGATGTGTATACCTATTCACTTGATGTTCTCGTTTGACTTAACTAATTTCACATCCAAAAACCAAATATCAGTGTCAGAAAAGGTAGATTTAAATTTAAGAAAGGTAATGGTACTATCCAAATAGTCTATAAAGCTAGTCAACATTCATTACCCCTACAGATCAAAAAAATGTTATCCACAAATCACTTATAAAAAGGCGACCTTGGACCTGAACACTTATGGCGCATCAAACACAAACTGTTCTTCCCGCTGATGTAAAGTAAGGTTTGCATAGGTGTTCACAACTGATGTGCCTATTGCTACACCAGATATTTGGAGGTAGATGCTTGTCTCCTCCTTAGTGCCTTTTTTAGGCAATGTCCAAACAATAAAATGACCAACATAAAGAAATCCACTAGAGACAAACTCAGGGTCATACTGCTTAATGCTAGCAGCCTAAAAAGTAAACTGCACTCTCTGGAACCCTCTTCACCTTGAAGATGCTGACATGTGTGCAGTTGCTGAGA
Source organism: Protopterus annectens (assembly GCF_019279795.1). Taxonomy (NCBI): domain Eukaryota; kingdom Metazoa; phylum Chordata; order Ceratodontiformes; family Protopteridae; genus Protopterus; species Protopterus annectens. The sequence continues at coordinate 1,754,020,616 of NC_056732.1, read as the reverse complement.
CTTGGTTCAGAGCCATAGAGAGCACCCCGGCCGTATAAGGCTACAATGCCTTTCACATATTCAGACCTCAAAACGAGCATGAAACAACCAAAGGTAGAGCTGTATCCATCTTCATTAAATCCAAATACACCTGAACACTGGTAAAACAGTATGACTCTTTGCTGAGCTACTCCAGGACAAAATAACTATAGGCCTATATACCCTACCACATCATCGCTAGCTATATGCCTCCCACCATGAACCAGGAGAAGCACACTGCCTACCTGGACTTGATAGAGTCACTCAGTATACAGCCAAACACCTTGGTCATGGGAGATTTCAATTATCCTTCCATTGATTGGGTGATGTATACAAGCACAAACATGATCATGCTGAGGTTCCTGGATTTTGTTAATTCAGATGGCCTGGAACAACTACTATGCACACCCACAAGGGGCTCAAATGTCCTAGAGCTTGTGCTCACCAACATGGGAGGGGAGTCACTGCACTATCCCCTGTGTGTTGCATTCCTTTGTAAGGTCAGACCATAAATCAGTCTCTTTTGAAGTAAAGATCAGACCTGACACCCTCACAGGAGCAAAGAAAATGAGAAATTTCTCCAAAGCAAACTATAGCCTACTAAGTGATGGTATAAAAAGGTTCAAAGACCCTGCTAACACGTCCAACAATTACTCCTATGCAGAAGAGTACACAAATACCCTATATAGCTACTTAAACAAATGTATTAACTCAGCTGTACCTGACAGGACTAAAACCAGGTCCTCCAGAAAAAACAAGTCACCCTGGTAGACTGTAAGTATAGATAAGTTATATAACAAAAGAAAGAAACTGATACAGTGTCTCAGAATAAAAGGAAACTTACTCAACAAAGGAAGACTACCCTCCACAGCGTGCACAAGCAAATCAGATATCTTGTGAAGTCCTCTAAGGCTAGTTACAAGACTAAATTAGCATCCCTAGCTAAAGACAACCATAAAGCATTCTTTAGTTACATCTGAAACCTAAACGGGAATGCCCAGCTTTGTGCTGAACATATAGTGGACAGTACCACTCACACTGAACCTGAGGAAATTGACAACCTGCTAGCTGACAGATTTGGCAATAACTCCCCCCCATCCCCTACCAGCCATATTCCAAAGCATTCCTGACACCAGTCCACTGCTGAATATCTCCAAAGAACAGGTCATAAAAGCACTCATCGAGGCCAAATACATGGCCGCTATAGGACCAGATAACATCCCATGTTGCTTACTAAACAATCTAAAACAATAGCTAGCAAAACCACTCAGCTCTCTCTTAAACCATAGCCTCAACCCTGGCCTTGTTCCAGCAGAGTGGAGAACAGCAACAGCAATCCCTTTGCAGAAAGGGGGGGGGTCCATCAACTGACCATCGAAAGAATCATCATGGACCTTATCAATAAGGACACAGGCAACCTTCAAACTCTTGACCAGACCCAGTTTGGTGTCATCTAGGGTAGATGTTGCTTATTAAACCTTGTGGACTTCTTTGAGAATGTCACCAAAGCCCTGGATGAGGGCCAAGCAGTACATACCATCTATCTTGATTTAGCCAAGGTTTTTGACACAATCTCCCACTCAGGGATTGCAGAGAAATTCTCCCAGTGGGGGATTAGCCCATAAGTCACTAAATGGGTAGCCAACTGGCTCACTGATAGAACACACACTGTCAAAGTTAGGAAGCCCACCTACACCAATAGACCAGTTACCAGTGGGGTACCACAAGAATCTGTGCTGGCCCTCTACTGTTTGGAATCTATTTCTCTGAGGTCCAAGAGAAAGTAGATGGCCTGTGGCTTAACAAGTTTACAGATGACAGCAAACTGGATGCAATCAATGAGTCCTCCAACAATCTAAACATATTACAGAAGGGGCTGACTCAGACAAATGATTAGTGCCAAAGTCACAGATTAAAATAAATGCAAAAAAATGACTTATTTTCCCCTTTGGCAAAAAAGTTCCCCCTGCTAATTATGATAGAGCGAGCACCCCTCTAGGCTCAAACCCAGTGGTACAAGATTTGGGAATACAGGTTGATATCAATCTAAACTTCAATTGTCATGGTGGTAAGGAAAGCCTTTTACATTGTGCATCTCATAAATAAGGGCACTGAATCCAAGACTAAGGAGTTTATAACTCCACTGCACCCGATCCTTAACAGACCACTAATAGAGTACAGTGCTCCCTTATATATGTATCTTACCAGACACATGCAGCAACTGGACAGACCACAGAGGTTTCTAACCAAGAGAATCAAGGGCCTCCAAAATGTGACTTACATTAAAAGACTGAAAGTCCTGTCACTGTACTCTGTATCATACAGGCTGCTGAGAGGCAACCTGTGCCTGGCCTACAGAGCAGTCTCTGAGTCTGCCCTAATGGCAATACTGGACAAATAAAATGGGACATGAGTCACTCACTCCAGGGATCTTAATCTACCCTATGACATTAACAGAACATGTTGGACAGACAGATATATCATCCAGAGATTGCCACTCCTCTGGAATAAGCTCCCACTTCACGTGAAGCAGAGCTCTTCAATGACCCTATTTAAGCACAACTTCATAATTATTTGGGTGACCATAAATTTACCCAAGGGGTGGCATCTATGTCCCTCATGGACATGGGTAGCCAGTGCTGATCATAGAATCGATCTAACAACAACCATCTAACTATGGACAGTTAGGTACATGGGTTTTACACAGCTAGGCTTGTAAAGACCCTAGGTCCATTAGTCTAGTAACCTCCTTTGAAGCTATGAACCTAATGGAAGGCATCATTATAGAACCTATTAACTTAAAATGGAACTTATTAACACAGACACAGGCAATCTACAACCCTAGACACAAACCAGTTTGGATATGTTAATGGCAGATACTGCCTCCTAAGCCTGGTGAGCTTATTTGACCATGACGCTAATGCATTAGACTTGGGCATATTGGTTCACACTGCCTACCTAGACCTAGCCAAGGCCTTTGACACTATGCCACATTCTCTCATTATCGACAAGCTAATCAAACTAAGTGTAAATCCTTACAACACCCACTGGATAACAATCTGGCTAACTGACAGAACCCAATCTATTAGTGTGGGAAGCGTGATCTCTTCAAAAAGAATAGTTATCAGTGGTACCCCCTGGGATTTGGTGCTAGGATGACTTCGCTTTAATATTTACTTCTCTGATGTTGAAGCTAATATCAGCGGCCTGTGGCAAGTTTTCAGATGACTGCAAAGTTTGTGCTGTCATTAACTCCAAATCTGACTTCCAAATTCTTAAAGAAGGGTTAACATGCACCAATACGTGGTGCCTGGACCATGGCCTAAAGCTAAATGCTAATAAATGCAGCATTGTTTCCTTAAGGATAACTGGGCACTCTTACACCTACCACATAGGCGACATCCCCTTTGAAAGTTAACTTAACCATTAGGGAGCTGGGCACTTTCATTGACAACAAAATATCCCTTAAGCACCATGCATCCACTGGTGTTAAAAAATCCTTTTACTTTGCCAGACTAACCACCAGGGGTATTTTTTCTAAATCTAACAAAGTGATCATACCTCTCTAGTCCTTCCTCATCAGGCCCATATCAGCATATAATGTTCCCTTTGATATGTACTTGTCTAAGCATATGACCAAACCTGAGAGACAGTTGCATTTCCTCACTAAGTTAATCAAGGGTATGGCTTCCTCGAGCTTCACTCTTTCTGTCTTTTCTCTAACCTACAGACTCCTGAGAGGTTACCTCTGTCTAGCCACCAGAGTCTCAACAGATCTAGTTCTATGTCACCTCCTGCACATCTGCAAAACTAATAACACCCTTGATGCCCACTCAGAGGGTCTTAACTTCTACAGAAATATAAATAATACTTGCAGTCAAGACAGGTATATGTCAGAGTGAATCCTTTGATTATGGAATAGACATCCTTTAGATATAAACAAAGTATCCCCATGATAATGCTTAACCTGGATGTATGGATGTGCAATCATAAATAAACTCCAGGCCTGGTCCCTCTACCTCTCACTGAAAGAGAGCAAAACTATGTATAAATTACTCATGTCAGTATGCACCTGTCATTTGGGATATTATGAATAAGTTACTAGTATTGACCTAGGAATGTATTACACAGTGAAAACTCTATATTGACTGTGTTTTTCTTGTAGTTTTTGCTAAATGCTTTGTCAGTGTAATCTTTTTACTCATTGGATCTGATGTCATTTAGGATATTTTGAAGTCACCCTAATATTTATGGACATCAGGCTTGTTTGTAAGCTGTAATTTTTTAAAGTATAGCCAAACAAACCACTTATGCTGTACTGAAAACCCCAGAAAAGAGTAAAACATAGCATGTCTACAGCTAGCGGGGTTTGGTTTTATTAAACTGAGTGCACCATAAAAGACTTAAAAAAGTAAAAGTCATGAGCATGCAGAATCCAAGCAGAGGAAACCCTTATGGGTCCATTTGCATATATCTCATGGGCTTCAAGGAGGTTTAAGGTATTACACAGTGAAAGATCTACATTGACTGGGTCTTTCTCCTATTTTTTTTTCAAATACAACTTCATATTTGTACAAGTTCTGTCTAGTCATTGAGACTCTTTGTGAGTGTCTTTGGTCATATAGTATAAAATTTGCATGTGCCCAGGGACATAGCTTTGCAGCCATTTCCCCCTAAACACATTGAACAGTATTGCTTTTCCCTTGTCATTGATTATAATTTCCATCTATAAAACATTCCCTTACAAAGATTTCAGCAAAATATATGTGAATAGGTTTTATTTGCCTTTTGTAGACTTTGTTAAACTTTAACTTAGTACAACCTTCTTTTTAATGTTATTGTTGAAAGTCAGCTAGCATCCGAATATTTTGATTCTGAATTTTTACTGTTATTTCTGATTTGTTTAGTCAGCCTCTTGTATAGTAGACATAGAGTGTGTTATTCATAGTACCACGTTTCAACATCTGTATAAGGGAAATCATCAAGCAGTGTACTCCATGCCAATATGTAAATCAGAAAAGTGTGAGCAAGCAGTACTGATTTCAGAACTTCTCGGCCTAGGCCTAGTGCTGAAATGCCCATAGCAGTTTTGCAAATCTGAGGTGGTGTGAAATTAGTAGGAGTCAGTGTAATTTTCTGTGGTGGAATCTATACATATGTAAAGCCACAAATGGTACAGGGCATTTTTGGTAGGTGGCTGCTGGTGTGACCCTGCATGGTTCTCTTGATATTTTCTTTGAGAAGTTGTGCTAAGCAGCACTGAATGCTGTTGGCTCACAGCTTGCCGAGACTGTTTTACGGTTTCTTATAGTCATCATAAATGTTGTCATTATATAGGCAACCTGTCTGAGATTTTACAAGGTTACAAAGGGGAGAGACAGGAAGGCTGTAAATACGTGTGTCAGAAGACAAGGAATACACAGAAGGAACACATTAAGAGGATTGCGCAGGAGGAGGTAGAAAGAAGAGGCACTATGTTTTCAAGGAAGCTAGTTCTCCCATTTTCCAATTCTGTAAGAGGGAAGTTAGGGAAGGAGTAAGGGTAGAGGGTGTAGGGGAGAGACAGTTAGTGAAGAGCAAAAGAACACAAAAGCATAAATGACAGACAAGATAGATAGGACCACTGTGGTCTGACATTGGGGAGGGGGTGAGAAGACATACAGATGGCAGACACACACAAAAGGGAGGGGAAGAATGTTCATGACCTAGCAAGCATCCCACTCCAGAGGACTTCAATTAACCATCTTCTGTGATGGACTTGGAGGGGGGACCGGACCCTGATGGTGTGGAGGAACTGTTATCAAGCGGCTCAATGTTGAGACCTGACTGGGTCAGGTGATCTTATATCTGCTTGAGAAAAGACTACAGAGGGTGCAAGCACATTTTTATAGCCATCTCAACCAATGCCTCAACCAGGTACTAAAGTTTTCTTTGATCGCAGCTTCCCAAGCTATCTTGTGCTAGGTGGCCCACAGTTCCTTCCTCTTCAGTAGTTTAGTATAATGAATTTACATTAACATCTCTTTTTTATGTACTGATTGTGGACTGATGAACTGACTGTGATATTTTATGAAATTGATGAATGGTACTATTTTTAAGGTTTTTTACATGTTTATAGTGCTTAATATTGTTCATCATTCTTCATACTTATGGACTCATTGCACCAGCCTGGCTATTCTCCACTAGTGCTTCTCCATACTGTATATTTAATCTCCTTTGGTGCTGTGGAGATATGAGAAAAGAAGTAGAAAAAGAAAGTTGCTTACTGATTCCATTTGTGTGTTTATCATGGCTAAAAGCAATTCAGTGTGTATAACTTGTGTTATGTTCATTAAGAAATGTTGTGATTTATGTCAATACCTCTCACCCCTTTCATGCTTCATTTCCTGAAGCAGCCCACTGTCTTTTCCTGAAAATATGTATCATGCTATTGTGTAAATTTGTGGCTTGGGTTTAGGGAAGTATGTTTTGCAAAACTATTATAAAGCTGAGAAGATATACATCCTTGAAAGTCTATTGAGGTGTATGCCGCTGCTTCAAGAAGGCCATGGTGTTCAACTTTAATTAAACTGTTACAGCCATTTCTGAACAGTCTTGAGCTGATATGTTCAGAGGTATCACAGTGTATGTTGACAGAGGGCTGGATATTGATTTATTGATCTGCGTCTGAAAGGTATGGAACAATGGCAACCTCAGCAGATAGCCAATTTCAGAAGGGCCACAGTCCTGCAGTTGCTTATGACCCTGCAGATAAAAGAACACTAGTATGTGCAAGGAATAATTCACATTAATGTTTAGCTGAGTGGATGTGACTCTATAATTACCATTATTTCAGTGCTATGCTAATTCATTAATAATTCTATATGCTATTCAGCATGGCTTAATGCATTGCAGTTTGCATGAATGCAGTCATACTGAGTTTTATTCAGTGAAGCTAATTTCTATATAACTACCACCACCTGCTCCAAGATGGGTGTGATGCCTTGGTGTATGCAACTGAAATAGTAGAAAGGATATTACTCTAATGTATTATAAATAAATTACAGTACTTAGTCTAGAACTCTGGTCTTCAGTCCTTTGCCTCCCAAACCCACATAACCAGATGATCTCTCCTCTTCCTCTGTAGGTCATCATACCTGTTGTGGACTTGCAACTTAGATGAGAAATCCCTGTCAGGGATGAAAGATGCTCTCCCGGTTTCTGCAAACATCAATATTTTCTCTATTCTCCATCCATGGCAACCATCTTCTACTTCTGCAGGTATGACTCCTGTAGTAGGCAGAGAAGGAGTTAATCAACTGATTTGGGGCACAACCCTGTGCTTTCATGGACTACATATCAAGGGTGTACCAAGGCCTGTGAACCACACACTGGAGTGTGATATCACTCTGCACAGCCCATACTCCCATATAGGGCTGTTGTCCATTGCTCTGATAACTCTGGAAAAGTTTTGTATAATAGGGTATGTATCTTGACAGACCACAGTCCAAAACAGTTATGTTTTTATATTCTGTTTTTTTAATAAGGTGAAACCTTCCTGGAAAGTGATATCAGGACAGACCATTATCCCATGCACTAATAAATTTGTTTTCATGCATTTTTGTTTTTGAAAATAAATTTTGATCTTCTGAAAATGTGTCATCAAAATGCCTTCAAGGCTGTCCAATTATAGTGAAATTGATTCCTGTGGTAGTAATGGGAGGAGTCATACAGCAATTTTTTTTCTAATTTCTCAGAGAATACTTTGTTTTGGATTTGTATAAAATGACGCATGTCCCCCTGTAGTAAGAACTGTGCAAAGGAAATAACGTAGGCTGGAATCAGAAAAATATGAAACAGTTAGAGGTGGTCTTAGACAGTCTTACACATGCATAAAGGCCATACAGAAGGCATAGCATGCACGTGAGATACAACTGAGACACAAAGAACTCTGATGCATGTATGTACATGAGCCCACTGTAGTTCACTTACAGAAAGCTAAGTGCATTCATTTTTATAAGAGGGAATACATATCTGCACTGTTATGTGATTCATCGAGCTCAGAGCTGCTGAATCTCATTTGCATAAGAACTTTTCAACTCTGCACCAACTTACGCCAACATGCCTAACTTTACCATTTTAAGCTGCACTTGGCACTGTGCTTCCACAAATGTCCAAGAAAAGTGTGAATGAATTAAAATCATTTATAAAAAGCATGTGATAACCATTGCTAAAATGGAAGTGTGACTTGTTCAAGATTAGCTTGATTCTGGTGGTAAGACATGACATTTTACTGTATTTGTCAGAGTAGTAATGAAAAGGGTGTATAAGGTCCTATTTTCAGCACTGTCTACATGTGCCACTTGGCTTAATGCAGACAATGGACTCTTGCAATGGGTGATCCCAAGCTCATACTACCGGTCACCTTAATTTTATGAAGTAGTGATGTAAACAAGGTATTATTTAATGGACTGTATACCACACCTTCACAGTTAAAACATTCAAGGCAAATATATTGTTATTGCAGCAGAAGACTTAAACAGGCAGTACTAACCGGAAAATTCAAACCCACAACTCAAACTTAATGCCTCAATGTGGTTACCTTCCTTTTCCTTTATTTCTGTAATACAGGCATGCATGATCCAGAATTCATTAATATCATACAAGGGAGGTAGATGTGAATTTGTCACAATACATGATACCAGGTTAGAAAATGCCGCAGCAGCAGGAAACAAGGCACAAGACAGACAACTTCAGTCCTGAGGGGAATCACATTGTCATGGATGCTCTGGGGACACATGAGAAACAGATTTCTGAAAAAGGGAGGCCAAAACAGGATGAGAGAGCTAAGGCATGGAATCAAGAAGTGGCTGACATTAATAATGCTGTAGGGGAGGGAACTGCACCTTGGTATAGCATACGAACAGAGACACTGACATGGTGGGATGTGCCGGGACAAAAGCTTAGCAGAATGTAATTGTCCATAGCAACACTGGTGGTGGCCGTTCCACACTCTGCCCTTCAACATTAGATAAAGAGTACCTTCTCTCTATAAGGAGTGAGGACTTCAATGCAGATGAGGATGCTGCTGGAATTATTAGAGGTCATGCTGACACCAGTACTTTTAGACCCCTTCAACAACCACAGTTGCACAGTGTGAAAGGTGAGTTTGCAACTGATTTCAGTACATTAATATGAAATGTGTTTGGCATGACAGCTGAGCATATTACACAGTCCTACCTTGGTTTGTGACTTATTGATCTTTACTGTTAAAAAGAAGTGCAACTGCAAGTGATAGTGAGCAAAAGCTACTGTGCACGATGTAAAAGAAATGCAACTTTTGTCTGGCTTGCAGAACTTGTATGGTCAGAACAACTTACTTTAGTATTTAGTTTTGTATTGCTCATGTGATTTTTTTTTTCATAAAGTTGATTTAAGTTCTCTTTGAATTCTGTGGTTACTGACTTTGATTATTCTTTTCTTTTACAATATTTTATTAATTTGAAGCTGAACATGGATTCCTTAAATGAGTAACAATTTGCTAACGCACTAATATTTTGTACAGTGTAATAAATTCTACGCATATTTAAAGGTAACAGCTGAGAACACTGGTGATCTCTGTTCCTCATGTCAGAAGTTGGATGATTTGTTTACCATTGTTAGAAGTAAATCTACACTTAATGATGATGATTGCACTTGTGCAACTGGCATGACTTGGAGAACGGTTGTTACATATATTAATGACTGGACTGGTGAACTAACTACTGATAGGCAAAGAGCAAATCGACCACATTTAGGAAAGGATGTGTCTATTGTCTGTAAAGATCATTCAACCCCTATGAAACAAGACAATGGCCCTGACAACTCTGGAATTCTGGATGCAGGTATTCAGCAATCTAAGGATCCGGTTTGTTCAGAAGGAAACCAAAAAAGAAAGAAAGGAGGCAAGCCAAACTACAACTTTGAAAACAAATAAACAAGTTGGAGAAACAGATTAAGCATAGTGTGCAACAAGATCAAAAACAATTTGAAGAAAATTTATATAAAGATATTGAGCATAGCAGGAAACCTTTTTATAGATACATAAGTTGTGGAAGGAGTAAAGACACACAAATTGATAAACTGTGTGCAGATTCTAAAATTTATTCTCAGACACAACAGATTATAGATATATTTACAAAATCTTATGTAATACAGTTTGGCTCCACAAAAGGGGTGATAAGTTGTCCAAGTGGCATCCAATTAACTCCAGATACTGGAATCAAATTAGATTTTATTGAAAAAGAACTGCGCAAATTGGATCCAAATAAAGCACAGGGAGGAGACAGAATTAGTAACAATGACCTGAGAACACTTCAGCAAGAACTCGTGGTATCATTATATCTATTATTCACTAGGTCATAGAAATATGGGTAGATTCCTCAAAATTGGAGACGTGCTTATTAAACCAGTCTTTAAGGGAAAGGGGAGTAGGACAAACCTAGAGTCATATAGACCCTTAAATCTACTTTTATGTTGTGGAAAAATAATGGAGACGGTAATAGTAGATAAATTATTGTCAGAACTGGATAGGTTGAGACTTGAAACCAAATGCCAGCATGCATATGTTGAAAATACTAGATCTATTACCACCTGTAACATGATGTTCTATAACAATATAATAACAGATATGAATGAAAACTTGTGCTGCAATGCAATTTATATAGACTTCAGCATCTGACAGGGTCATACATAAAACACTGATCAATAAATTAGAACAACTAGGTACTGATGTACTCTTGATAAGACAGATAGCTGCATGCTTACAAATAGGACATGGCAAGTATCACACACCAACTGAACAGGTGAAATCCTTGGTTACAGTCAGGGTGTCCCTCAGGGCTCTGTCCTAGGCCCTTACTTATTTAGATTGTATCTTTCAGACTTAGCTTTTTCATCTGAGGTGTTCTACAGTCTATATGCAGATGACCTGAAATCGGGTAAACTGATTACATGTGTTACAGTTAAGGCATGTTTGCAAAATAACTTGACTAAATTGATCATTTGGGCACAGAAGAATAATATGCTGATAAATACATCAAAACTAAGCATATGAGATTTGGAAGACATAAATTGAAATGTGACTATTGAATACAACACACAGTGATTGAAACTGTAGACTCATTTAAGGACCTTGGTATTTGGATAGATTCAGCTATGAGTTTTTCTAATCATATCAACCAATTGGTTAATGATAATTATAGAACTATAGTGTGTATAAAAAGATTTATAAAGTCTAGGATATGAAAAATGATGAAGACATTGTTTGTTAGTTACATTAGACCCACATTTGAGTATAAAATAACAATATGGAAACCCTAAAAGAAAACAAACACAAGTATACTGAAAAGAGTACAGCGGAAATATAACAAGGACATCCATGGATGTGAGAATTTAAGTCATTATGAAAGACTTTGTACAGTGTCTCTTATAGATATCTAAGAGGAGATCTTATTCAGGTATATAGGGCATTTAGGGACAATTATCTCTGGGAATGTTTCGAGTTAACAAAAAGTACTAGAGAACCATCAGACAACCTATGTAGAAGATTTTATAAGAATGAAAAGTGTACTAATTGGCTCTCTGAGAGGGTAGCTGATGCACCGAACAGACTCCCAAATTACATTAAGGCAGGTACTAGTTTAGGTCTTTTTAAGAACAGCCTGGACACTTATTATGGAAACAAGTGTTTTCGTATGTTGGCAAGCTAGAAAAGTATTAATGCCCATGCTTGAAATACTTGTATGTATGTATATCAACCTGACATGTTTCATCAGGTATGCCATCAATGTCAGGTATGGCACAAAGTCAACAGATAGTGCATGGTAAGTGTGGTCAGCCTACCTTTATATGAAACTAATTACACCTGTCATAGGTCAAATTTAACACATTTAACATATTTCTTCACATAGTTAGCACCAGAAAAAAACACATCCTGTAAATCAGCACAGTAGACTGATGTTGACAGCAGAATGGCTGCCACCAATGTTACCATGACTCTCACATTCATGACATAGCCTGAGGACAGTGACACACACATTCACTAAGTTTACCAGCAGGGCCCCTACAACACAGCAGGTAGACAATTCTGCAGGCAGTTATACACTCAGCAGAATGAAGGAATGTCATTATGGGGGGGGGGGGTACACCATGCAGCTCAACATCTGTTTCTTGTGTGCAGTAGTACACAGAGGTGCCATGTGAAGGTATATTTACCAGTTAGCTCTTGAGACATGCAGGATCTTGGCTGTCTTGTACTAGATGTGCTGTGATAAAGTTCAAGCTCAGACTACTGCCAATGAAGGTCAGGCATGGATGGTTAGAATTTTATAGGATGCACATGAGAGATTTCACCAGCCCATGGCAATGATAGATGCCAAGAACAATGTCATGATAATTGTCATATGCAGAATGGTTGCATACATAGCATCCATGCTGGCCTTCATTTGCACGCTTGTAAAACATGTCAGGCACACTTTGGGAATACAGGTGGTAATGGCAAGAGAACTGTCCATATACATAGTGGATGAGTAAGCCAGACACCATGTGCATTTCAAGAAGGTGCAGTAGGCACTTGTGAATTATTCCAAGAAGAAGGCAGCCAGGCCTCATCAGATTTCCACAACAGGTGATAGAACCTCTCAGTCAAGGTCTAGATCCAGCAGTAGCATTAGATCAATGTCAAGAGGTTCCCCTGCATCCAGAAGATCATCAAAGCAACCTAGCATCAATCTCACATGCCAGCACTTGATCACATTCCAGGAATTGGTTACATGCCAGCACTTGGTTATATGCCAGCACTTGATCACATGCCAGCACTTAATCACATGCCAGCACTTGGTTACATGCCAGCACTTGGTTACATGCCAGCACTTGATCACGTCCCAGCACTTGGTTACATGCCAGCACTTGATCACATGCCAGCAATTAATTACATGCCAGCACTTGATCATATGCCAACACTTGCTCTTGCTCTATGAGACCATTGTCCACACTGTTCTTTGGGGACATTATATATGACACCTTCCAAATATATCTTATATTTTCAACATCAGTAAGATGAAATCAGTCAAGTTCTAGACATGGCCAATGCTGCACTTCTTAATGGTATTTTGACAAATTGTTGCAAGGCAATAACAAAGAAAAAATATACAGAAAAAAATATTTGTTTTTTTCCCATGCAAGTAATGTGACCATAATAGAAGTGTAGCTACCTCAACCAGTACCCTGTACCATGAACCAGCATGCCCCACCCCCTTAGTTCTTCAAGTAAAGAGAAAAAACACTTTATTAAGCTGACCACTACAAAAAAAGTAAAGCCAATCACTTTATTAAATTAAACCAATAGCTACATTGCAATGATCTGCTTATTACAGATACATGCAAAAAAAAAAAAAAAGATGTTCCTTCTGCTGGCACACCAACCAGGTGGCCAAATACCCAACATTCCCCCCTCCCTCCTGCCCAGCCATTAAGATCCTATTTCAGTGTCCTGCCCAGATCCTCCTCTATTTTATTCAAAAAAATAATAATAATTTCTTCATCTTTTAAACTGTGGTAAACTACTTGCTACTAATGTAGCAAGCTGTTGCTACAGTTTAGACCATCCATGAGTGCTACAATGCTCAGGTTTGACCACAAATGCAGTACTGGATTTTAAAGTCCATTATTGAATTGGAGATTGGGATCATCTCATTGTGCCCCCCTCAAACATTTTGCACTTGGGGCAGTTGCCCCTCTTGCCTCACTCTAGTTACACTAATGGAGCACAATAACATTCATCATACTCTGTTCTAGACGTACTGCGGTGGTGGTGCTGCTGTAGCATTGTTGCCTCACAGTAAGACGTTGTCCTGTTTGATTCTCAGCTAAAGTGTCTTCTCTGTGGAGACATGCGTGAATGGGCGTACCTTCGTTGAAGGTTGCGCATCAGGGCTGGCAAGTCAGTACGTAAAAATCTACTCCCAATCATTAGCGGACCGGAGGTCCACTATGGTGATCCCTAACTGGGAAAAGCCGAAAGATACAACAACATACTCTGTTCTAGACACTGCAGTGAAAAATATCAGTATAGCCCTAAACTTGCATCATAATACCTCCTTTTACATACTGATGTACAGTGTAAGTTGGCCATGCACAACTCCGTATATCCTACAAGTAATACTGCATACCTCAAGTATTATCTATTTGAGTTTTTCTGCATTTTCATTTAGAGAATGTCTTGGCCCATAGTTGCCAACTAGATGCTGCCTCTTTACCTGCAAAGGTGTATACCATGCATCAGCCTGCTGCAAGGGTTGCCATGTTACTGCCATTGGCTACCCACCACTGCTATTGCCAGCGTGGGAGGAACTATAGAGGAAATTGCACTGCCAAAATTAGTGACTGGTTGTGGTAGTTGCATACCAGAACAGGTGCATAATTATTTTGCAGAGAATGCAGCAACCTCTAAAGAACTTGCATGCAGTAGCAGGGCATACCGAAGAGCACCCCATAACTCATCCAGGCAACATAAATGAGTTTCTAGCAGTCCACACATTTGCACAATGACTATCAGTTTCTAGAACAGGGTGGTGTTAAAGCACTCTTTGGCAGCTCCCTGTGGTTTACAAACTGGTGTCCTTAGCCAAGATTTAAGTAGATAGCCTGAGTCACCTGCAAAACAAATTTGGAAGGGGCACATAAAGGGGGGGGGGGGTTAATCAGTATTACCTATACAATTCTACAGATACTGAAGCACCTATGGTTAGGAGTATAAAAATTCTTTATGTTTACCAACTAGATAACTGTGAAGAATCCTAATGTGCAGGAAGAGACAGCACAGTGAGTTTGTTTGTTTAATATGGGAATCATGGGCACTGCCAGGATGCTGGGTTGACCAGCTGGTGATGACAGTCATGCAGCACACACTACCTGCAGCTGATGGAAAAAACACTGGGAAGAAAATGAAAAACTGTCATCTGTGTTAGCATGTCTGGCAGGAGATTTGTGTATATTCTAAGATTAATTTGTATTATATGCCAGCATGTCAAATTGTGAAAAAGTAAATATGTTTTTTAAAATGTTGAGCATCTCCCTGCTTATACAAAATGTTTAAAGAATCTGTCAGTGTTTTGATACATTTCTAAATGAACATGTTTGTAAGGGAGATTCTAAAATACAAACTGTCTGTAAAGAATCAGCTGAACAGTGATGTCATTAGAATGTTCCTGGTTGCTAGGTGATTATTTGAACAGCTGACTGACAAGAAAAATAACTTTTTTTAAACAGTTGACTGTTATTTTTAAAATAAGACAGCTGAGATTGTTAAACTGGACTATATAAAACAGACTGCTGAAGTCAGTTGCTGGGCAGTTTGTGAAGAGCAGCAGTTAGTTGAGAGCTACAGTCAGCTACAGTACTGTGCTGAAGATACCCGGAAAAAGGACTCACCAAAAACTGTAAGCCTGCCTTTGTCTTGCAGTTATATTTTAGATTAGATCAGGGAGTGTATTCTCTAGTTAGATTAGGAAAGTTTAGTTATTGAGATAGAGTTTTTCTAAGATTATGGACTTCTATCCTACAGTTTAATTTTATATTTCTGGTGATTGAATAATGGTGTTTATTGAAAATTATTAATTTACATTCTTGTAATTATTTTACTTATTATTAAATATTGTTCATTACTTTACATTGTGGCTGGACAATTAGTGTGTTCTTTAGAGATTAGAGAGTGTTTATATCCGTTTGATTGAATGCCTGGCTACTTCTGGTCATAGCTAGCATTTATTTTGATATTTAATTTTTAATAGTTGATCATCCTTTTATGGGAGTGTAGACCTGTCTGACTCTGGAGGCAGTGTTACCATTTGTACTGAAGAGAGGACACAGCTGGAAATCTGTGTCAGGCTTCCCATAAGTGTTTGAGTGTGAGATTTAAATTTATTTTGAGTATGTCAGAGGTCTTAAACTGGAACACATTGCTCTGAAGTGTATGATAAGGGATTACATGTGGACAGAGGTATATAGTCCATTCCCAGGAAAATAGAGTGTGTTCCTACTGTGCTCTTAGGGGAAATTGTGGAATTTGACTTTTGTGTGCTCTGTTGTTTTCCATGACGCTCTCACACTGGAGTCAATGGTGAGGATTGAGGCTCCTTAATTACTGACTTAGGTTTAAAGTGGGAGACATCACATTATTTTTGGCAGTCCGTGGGATAATAGCTGGATGTCACAGACACAATCACCCATTCACCCACACCCTCACTCACACAAACACACACACACACACACACACACACACACACACACACACACACACACACACACACACACACACACACACACACACGCACACACACACCCAAGACTGTCTGTCTGCTGAATTCCCCAGTGTTTACCTCAAACCTGAATGATGGACACAAGCTTTTGGCCATGTTCATTAACATGGCTGGTCATGGTAACTTATGCAGCTAAGAGATTTAGTGAACCACTCAGTTGTGCAAATGCCCTACCCCAGGCACTTCCTGGAGGGAGTACATAGGTGATTAGCATAGGCCACTCCACTGGAACACCTCATTAACATTTAGTATGGCCATAAAGAGAGCTCATCACAGTGCCCCACATCTTCAGGCTAAAGCGCAGTAGTAGAGCTATCTTCGAAGTGGAAATGGTTGCAATGAGGTCTATGTTAAGGCTGAAAGTGTAGGTACTACATCCAGACTTCTTCAGATGACCAGTGACACTAGTAACATTCTTTTATACTTTAACAAATTAACTCATTAATTAAAATTAATTGAAAACAATTTATTTGAAAGACTAAAACAAGTTGGCTAATACACGCATATACATCTCTGCTAAAAACTACTTAACTCATTCCATAAATAGGACATAATGACTGTAAGATTTTACCAAGGAAAGGAGAATTTCATAATCCTGTTTCTAATAAATAGATAAAATCCCAGTTGTGCCAAAAAAAGGAAAATATATTTTTACTAAAACTATTTAAAAATATATAAAAATATGTACTAGAAAAAGATCCAAAGCGTTTATATGTGTTTCTTAATAAATATTTAAAATTCAATTTATGTTAAAAAAGAATATGTATTTTCTACTCACTGGTCATCTGAAGAAGTCTGGATGTTACACAGACGAAAACGCGGATGTGAATAGCGTTTATGTTTTGGTGTTTGTGCGTGCTTTATAAAATAAAACGCATTGGAATATTGCTGCTTCCCGCTCTCTGTGGATTTTAACTTTTTTTTGGTTACTGGTTCTGACTGTGTTCCACCTGTTTTATCATTTCTTTTTTATAATAAACCACTTGAAATTTGAGTACCTTTACTATTTGTTGGAAATATTTTCCTCTTTTTGTCTCTTTTGTGGCTTGCAAAACAAATTCAATACTTTTAAATATTAAAATGATTTTTTAACTCTATTTTGTTTAATGAATAAAACACATTTGTCCCATTTGAGAATTTAAAGGTGACACAAATCAATGCATTCCATTAAATATGGTTTAAAGGATTACATCTTCAAACACTAACAACACATAACATGTAATTCTATGGGACATACCTTTCAACCTCTTAATGTAAGAATTAGGGACAAAGGCAGACATTTCAAAAAACTGATATTATAAGCTTAGAAAGTTTTTAGAATAACAAATTTCCATTAGTACATATTTTCTGAAGGATACACATTTAGAAACTCAAATATCTGACATTATTTAGTATTCACAGTCATCTTTGATTTGCCAGAAAATGGCAAACTTTATGTCGGACAAACCAAAAATATGAGGCAGAAATCCTGACATTCTGCAACATTTTGACACCCAAGAGATGTACTATGGAGGCATGCAAGGGAGTACTGCACAGATAAACATATTGTAATAAAGAACAGGATACCAAATGAGGTAGCTTGAATAGGCAGGAGTACACTACAACACAAAAAAATAACTGTTAAAAATAAAACATTAGCTTTCAAAACCAGTACAACAGGAGCACAAAAGTCTTTCTGGTCCAAAGTGGAATGCCAGTATAATTTGCTTTCCAAGCTATGCACTAAGCACACTTCATTGTTCAGCTTCCTGGCTTATTGTCAGGCTAATAGTCATCTCAGACTTTCAGCCAGTCAGGCTCCTCTAACTGGGAGTAACCCATGAAAGGTAATAGTGAGCTCTCCCAGCACTGGTATCTGCTGAAGGACACTTGACCATCAAGCTGTAATCCTGGCCATTAGTAAAACTACCTGCTCAACTTCCCTGGCTTTATTTAACATTAAAATTAGTTTAACTAAGACCTTTGTCAGGCCATCCATGAGGCCTCTGGAACTATGTTTGCAACATTACACTTTGGAGATGTCAGAAACTTCATGGAAATGTATGAAAACATTCATAGGCAATGGATGTCACCATACAGCTGTTTCCTTCAGATAAAAATACTGGTGGATCACATCATACAGTCTCTTTGCCTCAGCTGTAAAACCATTACACAGATTCCTGAGGATTCCCACATACTCCACATATCCCAACTGAGCTAATGTTAGTTCAAAGTATATTTGACTTGGGTGAATGCCTCAACTAATTTTCCATCTTAAGCTGTACTTCATAGGGAAGGGAGATTGGCATAATTGTTAAGACATTTACCTTACAGACACAAGGTGCAGGGTTTAATTCTCACATGGGGTAATTGGCTAGGCTTAAAATGGTCCACAAGGGCAGTTAGCTTAATAGTAATCTATGAATCTATAGAATGATGGATAACTACTCTAGGAGTCTAGGTGAGGGTCAGAACAGGCAGACACCTTGTGATGCTTGGTTGCATATAGTAAAACTACATTTAGGACATAAGCAAATTAGGTATATATGTGTATGCATATATATATATATATATATATATATATATATATATATATATATATATATATATACACATACACACACACATATACGTGTATATATATATATATCTATATATATATCTATATATATATATATCTATATATATATATATATATATAGGTTCATAGGGGTGTACTAGGCTAATGGCCCTACAGCATTTACAAGCCTAGCCTATAGAAGTGCCCTGGCATTGTGCCGCCCGACGTTAGTTCCCAGTGCTTCTATTAAGTAAAGCCACTGCAGTGATCTCTGAGGTGAACTTTCTATTACCCATCCACTCATCAAGATTTCTCTTGAAGAGGGCCAGTGAGGTGCTCTGCTTGACATGTATGGGAAGTTTATTCGAGAGCATGGGCAGTCTCTGGGTGAGGAACCTGTCCATCCAGCATGTTCTGTTGACTGTGATAATGAGGTTGAGGTCTCTGGAGCGTGTGGTGCGGCGGGATTTTTATTTTCTTAGATACAGCATTTCTAACAGAGCTGGGTCAGACATAGCTTTGTAAGTCAATCAAAGATCACCTCTAAGTAGGCGATATGAGACAGAGAATAGATGGAGTCTTTTGAGTCTGTCCTTGTAGGACAAGTGTCTAATGCCTAGGATCCTCTTCGTGAGGTACTTTTGTGGCTTCTCCAGCTATCGCAGGTGTCTAGTGAGGTACATGCCAAACAGGGAATTATACTTGATGACTGGTCTAATTAGGGAAGAGTAGAGAGAGACGATGACCTCTTTCTTTCTGGATGCAAAACCCTTGGTAATGAGATGTGCCACAAAGAAGGACTTTCTGACTACAGTGGCAATGTGGTGGTCGAAGGAGAGGTTGCTGTCAGCCTGCATCCCCAGATCTCTTATAACATCTTCAATGTTCAGTGGGCTCCCATTGACGTGGTAATTAGTAGGAACTGAGGTTTTACCAAAGGGGATGATGACGCATTTTTTGGCATTAAGCTTAAGGCCATGGTTTCGACACCAGTCACTGGTCTCAGTGAGGCCTTTCTGTAAGATGTCTGCATCACTTGGGGAGTTAATAATGGCTCCAGCTTGCAGTCATCTGTGAACTTGGTCTGCCAGGTCCATTTGTGTTTGCTTGGACTTCTGAGAAGTAGATGCCAAACAGGAGAAGACCCAGGACCAATCCCTGTGGGACTCCACTTGCGACTGGTCGACAGTCTAATTTGGAGTTCGCAACTTTCACACTGTGTGTTCTATCTGTGAGCCAGTTTGCAACCCACCTAGTGATACAGGGGTTGATGCCTAGTTTGGGGAGTTTATCAATAATTCCTGAGTGAGGAATGGTATCAAAGGCCTTGGCCAGATAGAGGTAGGCTGTATGCACTGCCTTACCTTCATCCACAGCCCTGGTGACTGACTCAAAAAAGTCAACCAGGTTGAGCAGGCATGATCTCCCTTTCACAAAGCCAAACTGAGTGGGGTCCAGAGTTTAGTATTTTCCTCTATCTTTGTTAATCAGGTCCATGATGGTGCACTCCATAGCTTTACATATCAGACTCATCAGGCTAATGGGGCGATAATTCTCAGGGTCTGTACTCACTCCCCCTTTATGGAGAGGGATGACTGTAGCAGTGTGCCATCTGGTAGGGACAAAGTCTGAGGTGAGGCTGTGACTGAATAGGGCACACAGATGTGGTACCCGTTCACTTTGTAGTTCATGTAGAATACAGCCAGGGATATTATCAGGTTCCATGGAAGCTGTATTCTTGGCCTTGGACAATGCAGCTTTAACCTGTGCTACAGTAATGGTGAGTGCCTGGCATTCTTCTGGCATTGTGATTAGTCCTTTGGGGGGGAGACAGGGGTAAAGCTGGCACTGAATCTGTCAGTCAGTATGTTGGCAATATCTATTGGCTCAGTATAGGAGGTACCATTGCTCAGTAACTCAGAGCAAATCTGGGTATTGCCATGGAGGTTCTTGATATAACTGTAGAAGGCTTTGTGATTGTTTTTAGTGTCTGTTGCAATTTTGCCTTCACAGCTGGCATTAGAGGATTTGATTAGGGATCTCAACTTTTTGTTGAGGCTAATAAGGGAGTTTTTCCAGTCTCGGCACTTGACCTTTTATTGAAACAGTTTCTTCCTTCTGTTGTAGAGTTTATTAATGGCAGGGGACCACCAGATAGGCTTCCTTTTCTTGGAGGAGAGTGTCTTGGTTCTGTTGGGTATGGCTAGTTCCATGCATTTATATACATGTCAGTACAGTGCACTGGTGTATGATTCGGCAGTCATGGAGCTATTTTCCATTGCCATGGGTGCCATGAAGTTAGCCACCTCTGCTTTTAAGAGTCCAAAGTCAGCTTTGGAAAAGTTTTTCAAGGTGGTTACCTTTGCGGGGGGGGGGGGGGTGAGATGTGGATTTCCATGGTGATTAGTTTATGGTCGGATCTAACCAGGGAGGGATTGACTTTTGGTGTAGAGCAATGGTCCCCCATGTTAGTAATAACTAGGTCAAGGATGTTGTTTTCTCTAGTGGGGGGTCAGAATAAGCTAGTCCAGGGCATTGAAACTGATGAATTCCAGGAAGCGTTAGGCCAGTGTATTGGTGCTTGAGTAGTTTTCCCAGTTGATGGAGGAGTAGTTGAAGTCTCCTAGTATGACAATGTTGGGTTGGTCCTTGACAGATTCCAGGATGCTTAGGAACGTGCAGTGAGAGACATCATTGGGGACCTATAGCAGGCTATGACCTGGATCGCCATCTTACCCAATGTTAGTTGTACATGAAGTATCTCAGATGCGTTATGCTGGGCTACTAGAATGGAGGTGTGCATATCCTTTATGAATATGGAGACACCACCACCTTTGGTCCATGTTTCAGGGCCGAAAGGTGTGCATTGAGTTATAGCCTGGTAGAGCAGGGGAGCTTTCTACCTCTCTAAAGCAGGTCTCCGTTACAGCACAAATGTCGATGTTCTCCATTTTGAGGAGTGCTTCAAGCGAGTGCATCCTGAGATTTAGACTTCTAGCATTGAGCAGCATGACCCGCAGATTCCATTTATTTATAGCTGTTATGGTGGTAATTTGGTCTTTGGAACACCGCCTAAAAAAGGCACTATAGGGGTGGTAAGAGGCTTAGCCAGTATCCAGAAACCCAGGGGTGACAGATGCAGGCCATCTCTGGCAAAGCATCAAGGTCTGTCAATCATGTCATCCCAAAAAAAAAAAAAACTAATGAAATTCGAACCAAACCAATACTAAATAGTAGAAACTGCAGGCTACTGAATAATCCAGGACAGATAAAGGTTCCACCAAAAGCAATTTAATAGACCCAGGACAAAAAGCAGTAGTTAGCACTTTCGTCTTATTTCGATGAATAAAACTTCTTCAGACAAAATAGTTACTCAATACACTCCCTTAAATACATGAAATAATTAAATCACATGATAAAAACACATTTAAATGTTAAAGCCACAATAACCTACCATAAAAAGAAGAAAAAATAAGAAGAAAAAATACCATAAATTCATTCAATTACTAAAACATTAGATAAAATACCACAATAAAATAAGCTGTTAGGAGTACCCTGAGAAATTAAACTTGTATGCGAATTATAACCATTATATTCATAAATAAATTAAATTTTTTCATGAATTTAAATGAATGCATTGTACTATATGCGTACAAGGAATGATCTAAACAAAGCAACCAAAATACATGAAAAATTGCATAAAAATTACATAAAGAGCAATTATGTGAAAAAAATAATTAATTTATGTAATTTATGTGGAGATAACTACCTCTGGAGACTCCGGAGCTTCAATACACGGGCTAATGAACTCATGTCATTCAGGCCTGGTGGACAATATGCATTTGTTCTTATTTGCCACAGGAGTTCCTGTAATTCCAGCAATAGGGAGAAAGGTTCACCCCTTGGGTTAAATTCAACCTGGTCAATAATACGAAAACAAAAACTGTGTTGTGGATGTTCCAGACCATGTTTTGCAAGGGCATTTTCAACCTTGGATTTTTTAATACTGTACACTATCATGTCACCCCAAGCAGACAGATACTGGATCCCCTTAGAATGACATCAGAAACTTAGCCAATTGTTGAAGTCAATCATTTTTTGTTTCTACTGCGGTATCATTCTGGGTGACAGTAGGTACTGCTCACTGCTAGTATCATACCTGCCTGGGCCACATAATCCAAGAGCTCCATCATGTCTCTTTTCATGTAGTCCAGAGAGGTGCATCTCCAGTCATTTACACCCATGTGGACAATGACAGAGTCATACTTGTATTTGTTGTGGAGTGATCTGAGTGCATGTGTTATGTGTCAGATTCTGGCACCTGATAGAGAGCTGACTGTTCCCTTCTCCTTATGTGTGCCTCACTATTGAGTCACCTATGATTAGCATATTGGAAAAGGTGTTTAGCCTTAGGAGCTTAGGTTGAGGGGCACACTGTAGAGGTGAGCTATGTGTCCTGCGGTTTGTTCTGTGTTCTGGTGGCCGAGTAAGTTTCTGTTTTGGAGGTCTCTGCTGTTTGGGTAAATTTCTATTGAGAGCCTCTGTGAAGGTGGGTGTGTGGTTTGTGTTTTTATGTGAGAGCTATGATAGTGGGTGTTCCTGAGGGCTATATGTTCCATGTGGTGTGGTGCAGGTGTTGACCTTCTCCTCTTGACCAGCTAGTCCGGTCTTGGCTGGAGAGTGTATAGCTTCCATTTTGGTGCTATAAGTGCATCTCTCACAAATCTGAGTGTTGGGAGGTAAGATGAGAGGGTTGTCTGTGTAAATGAGGCAGTTCTACACTGCCTCAGAATGCCCATGTGCACCAGGTTAATAGGAGAAAGCACAAGGAACTGCCCTTTAATCATGCCAGGAGGGGTGGTCAAAACTACTAAGTACTGGAGCTGTTTCCGTGAAGAATAACTAATGCTGATGGCACTTAGGTGTGCTACAATAACTGCTACAAAAAACTGTTGAAGTGCAAAG